>NC_092153.1:48184107-48344107 GCF_045791955.1 Oncorhynchus clarkii lewisi | reverse complement strand
TGGAGAAAGTCTCAGTCTTAAATAATTTCCCACACACAGTCTTTCTGTATTTAGTTTTCATGCTAGTGAGGGCCGAGAATCCACTCTCACATAGGTATGTGGTTGCAGAGGGCATCAGTGTCTTAACAGCGCGATTTACAGTGTACCCATGTGACGTCGGGAGAAACTGCTTGCAAGCGCGTTACCACTCCACCATGTCTCCCTGTCATTTTTCTTGCCCCATCAGTACAGACACCAACATGAGCAGCAGCTACGTTTGGCTACATACGGACCGTTAGTGGAATTCCCACGAGAGAGTAACGGTTAATGTGATTGGATGTTAATTATATGACTAGGCTACCTGTATTTGACATTGTGTTGTTATTTCGCTGAACACTAGATGGTTGAATTACATTTTTGGCAGTGGCTACTCAGGCGGGGGAAAAAATGGAGATGTGACATTAAAAAAAACATTTTATTCACATTTTTATTTGGCGTACCCACGTATGGGAATACCTGGTGTAAAGTCAGTGTTAAACGGCTCTATGATACATTGCTGACGAGATTATGGAACCCCGCCACGATAATTGATGACAGAGCCAGTCAAACTCATCTCCTGCCCACTATCTCGCTCTTTTTGCTCTCATTCCATCTTTCCCTCTCCATTACTAAAGAGATGCTGTTAACCTACTGCTACGCCAAAGATATTCTGCTTGACCCAACAAGGATCGAGGTAACGCTTTGTCATGGTGGATGAATTAGAATACACTTATTTTCAAGAAATCTCATCAACAGAAAGAAAAAAAAATCTGTCTACAATGTTGCTTTACTACAAGCACTGTGATGTCTGAACAAAGATGGCCGCCCACGAGGTAGCAGCTCCTTCTACCTAAACAGTGGAGGGAGAACCAGTCACCAAATCTCTCCTGCTTGTTCCTTCTCTTCAGTATGGGAACAACAGCCTCCTCACTCCAGTGAGCTGATGAGAATATGGCTGCTGGTAAAAATAGCCCAGGGAGTTGGGAGGAGAAGCTGGGAGATGATCTTGCCACAGCGGCCATTTCAAATGACAGCTAAGATAAATCAGAGATGTGACGATAACTCACACACACCAGTTCCATAGTCTCAATCACTTCTTCAATATCCTCTCCCCTGTAGCCACAGCTGTGACTTACAGGAGATGTCACATAATGGGATTGCTCCTCTGTAAATTGTGTTCAATGTAACTTGTGTACGACGTCACTGTGGTCGGCGATTCACATCTCCTCCACCCTCAGTGCAAACTAACTCATCTTTCTTCTAGTGAGGGAAAATCGATGCGTGAGACAAACCCTCAAACAAAGGCTGAACTCTATCAGAGGAACCCCATGGAGACAGTACATATGTAGTGTTGACCTTGGTGGAGGCTTCACCCAGGATGACTGTTCTGCTACCAAAGCAGACTCAGTAGTGCTGTTGACTCATCCCGCCAATCACACGGCTCCACTCAGAGACAAACAGGAAGTGTGAGTTGTGACCCGTATTTCCAGGCCAGAATAGCCAGCCTCTCAGCCAGATGATTAGAACACTGTCATTCCTATCGAGTTAATTAATTCCCTGTACCACACACAAGCCCCATTGATGTCTGCTGTGGAAGAGAAAGTCCTTCAAAGCTCCTCAGAGAATCGCTTTAACGAGTAAAACGACAGCACAGACCTCTTCTGTTCCAGCCTGACCTCACAAACCCGGAGGAACACTGGAGAGAGGCCCAAACTAACCTTTACACAGTTAGCATAAACCACCAATCAACACACAATAAGCCCTTTGAGATTTGATGCAAGCAATAGCCTAACGTTAACGCATGGCTAGAGGGATTGTTGAGAATCATCAGTGCGGTAATATCATTAGTAATACAGCTTGATTGATGATAAGGCTTTAAATACTGAGAAGCTGTCCACTCTAATGCTCTATTTACCATGGTAACAGTTATTTATATACTACAACATTAGCATATTGTATTAAGCATAATGCAGACATGCATTTCCACACAAACAATGTACACTGATTAACATTGTGTGTATGGAGTAGGGCAGTGAATGTTGCAGGCTTACATTGCATGCAGTGAGACATTTTCTGCTGGTAAGGACAACCCTGGAATGACAATCACTCATAAACCAGCCTCAGTCTCCACTGACATTGAGAGCTTAATTTACTCATACTCCAGTTGATAGCATTTTCCATATGATTCTGATTGCTCTGGATGCCAGAAAAGTGACAATGTGAAGTTTTGGCACAGGACTGGCCAACTAGGGAAAAAGTAATACTGCAATATTGTCTAAAATAATACCCTAATACGTGACTGTATGTGTGCGCACCATACCGTGCTCCTTTTTCCACCGGTGAAAAGCCCAGTCACCCATACACGGACCCCTAGCCCACCCCCAGACTGTGCCACCGGTGGAAACAGGAGCACAGCATGATGGGGCGCACACAGGCCTGTAACGCTCCAAAGGTTAACAGAGGAAACACTTATCATCACAATCAGCAGCTGTTCATCCACTCACATCTGTAGCTTCCCCATTGCTAAGGGGAGGGGTGTGGCCGCCAAATGGCATGGTCCAGGGCCAAACAAGGAAAAACAAATCACCTAATGGGCTTTAAAAAGCAACATCCCCCCAGAAATTCACACACACATCACACACACACCACACACACGTGTCCTTTCTTAATTGCATTATTTTACTTTAGATGTGTGTGTTTTGCTGTGTATTGTTAGATATGCTAGATATGTGTATGTGACCAAATATAATTAGATTTACAGTGGGGCAAAAAAGTATTTAGTCAGCCACCAATTGTGCAAGTTCTCCCACTTAAAAAGATGAGGCCTGTAATTTTCATCATAGGTACACTTCAACTATGACAGACAAAATGAGAAAAAAAATTCAGAAAATCACATTGTAGGATTTTTTATGAATTTATTTGCAAATTATGGTGGAAAATAAGTATTTGGTCACCTACAAACAAGCAAGATTTCTGGCTCTCACAGACCTGTAACTTATTCTTTAAGAGGCTCCTCTGTTTGAAGAAATCAACTGTGGGAGCAATTATTAGGAAATGGAAGACATACAAGACCACTGATAATCTCCCTCGATCTGGGGCTCCACGCAAGATCTCACCCCGTTGGGTCAAAATGATCACAAGAACGGTGAGCAAAAATCCCAGAACCACACGGGGGGACCTAGTGAATGACCTGCAGAGAGCTGGGAGCAAAGTAACAAAGCCTACCATCAGTAACACACTACGCCGCCAGGGACTCAAATCCTGCAGTGCCAGACGTGTACCCCTGCTTAAGCCAGTACATGTCCAGGCCCGTCTGAAGTTTGATAGAGAGCATTTTTATGATCCAGAAGAAGATTGGGAGAATGTCATATGGTCAGATGAAACCAAAATATAACTTTTTGGTAAAAACTCAACTCGTCGTGTTTGGAGGACAAAGAATGCTGAGTTGCATCCAAAGAACACCATACCTACTGTGAAGCATGGGGGTGGAAACATCATGCTTTGGGGCTGTTTTTCTGCAAAGGGACCAGGACGACTGATCTGTGTAAAGGAAAGAATGAATGGGGCCATGTATCGTGAGATTTTGAGTGAAAACCTCCTTCCATCAGCAAGGGCATTGAAGATGAAACGTAGCTGGGTCTTTCAGCACGACAATGATCCCAAACACACCGCCCGGGCAACGAAGGAGTGGCTTCGTAAGAAGCATTTCAAGGTCCTGGAGTGGCCTAGCCAGTCTCCAGATCTCAACCCCATAGAAAATCTCTGGAGGGAGTTGAAAGTCTGTGTTGCCCAGCAACAGCCCCAAAACATCACTGCTCTAGAGGAGATCTGCATGGAGGGATGGGCCAAAATACCAGCAACACTGTGTGAAAACCTTGTGAAGACTTACAGAAAACGTTTGACCTCGGTTATTGCCAACAAAGGGTATATAACAAAGTATTGACCAAATACTTTTTTTCCACCACAATTTGCAAATACATTTTTTCTCATTTTGTCTGTCATATTGAAGTGTACCTATGATGAAAATTACAGGCCTCTCTCATCTTTTTAAGTGGGAGAACTTGCACAATTGGTGGCTGACTAAATACTTTTTTGCCCCACTGTATCACTGTGAAAGGCTGGATCCCTCTGCTGTTCAGCATCAGTATCCTGGCCTGGTATAATCCTCCCCATAGCCAGTGACCTGACCACAACCCCATGTCACTGCTCCCAACATACACAATCATCCCTGAACAGCTAGCCTCATTAACCTATTATCAACCCCAAAATAGTGGTAAAGTTTCAAAATCAATATGTCATCCCTTGGCCTGCACGCATCACTCCAGTTATCATGAGCTGGGTGCTATGAAGGTGACATCACCATGACACCTTAACCACAATGGATACATGCCATCACTAACCTCAGCTAGCTACCTCACAGACAATCAATTATCTACAGCAGGGGTCTCTAACCTTTTCTAGCGTGAGAGCTAATTTAAAAAAATAAACGTTATGAGCACTATATTTTCTGTCAACATATCTGGTAAAACAATGGTTAATAAACAACTCTAAGGGGGACCCTATGAAATCCATGATTTTTTTATACTAAATAAAGTTTTACATTTTCCCAAATAGTTTTTTCCTGGTTTTAGATATTTGTTTCGTTTTTCACTCTCAATTACAATTCTTCATTAGAGAAACAACATTAGATGTTCTGAGTCACATCTGAATTCAAACACACCTCCAGGCTGGTTAAGGGCTATTTGACCAAGAATGAGAGTGATGGAATGATGCATCAGATGACCTGGCCTCCACAATCAATCCTCAAACCAACTGAGATGGTTGGGAAGAGTAGGACCGCAGAGGGAAGGAAAATCAGCAAGTGCTCAGCATATGTGGGAACTCCTTCAAGACTGTTTGAAAAGCATTCCAGGTGAAGCTGGTTGAAGGGTTTTTCTTTCTTTTTACTATTTTGTACATTGTAGAATAATTGTGTAGACATCAAAACTATTAAATAACACATACTGTATGGAATCATATAGTAACCAACAACAAAAAGTGTTAAACAAATCAGGTAAGCAGTTCACATTTAACCCTTTCATGTGTGAGTTCCAAATATCTCTAACGGTCACCCCAGAACATTCTCTCCATTCCAGAATGCGATTGTTACGGAACAGTACTGCCACCAAACCAAGGCAAGCAGCCTGTTTTTATCTATAGGCTGTTTTCAACTTGTCAATTTAAATTATTTTCTAACAAGTTTTTATTTCCTAAGAACAAACAGTTTGAATTCAGGTGTGTTCTGCCTCATTCATTCACATAAAAAGTAATTGTTACTTTTGCGGAAATTTAGTTTTTAAGACATTTCTGACCCGGACAAAATTCCCCAAGCACTTTGATAGTGTTTGTGCGGTTCAAGTCTGCAGACATTTGCGCATGTCCCGTCAGAACAGGATCTGCACACACCTGTTCACATTTTCCGTCTGTTGCCCGCATTCGGAAATGTGTGCGTTTCTATCAAAGTAAGTGCCTTATTACATTATAATAGTTTCTGTAGGTAGTTTCTACTGTAGCTCACTGTATGTATGGAGCATAATATATTTGTGTATATTCCTTATAGCCGCAGACACGCAAGGTAATGTTACTCATTTCATAACCTTTATGGTGTTATATTAAATCGTGCTTATGTAGCTAGCTACATTATTCTATTAGCTCTCTAAAACAATGCTAATTGCGTCAGATATGTATTAGCTTGTGTTGTATTTTGAAGCTACGCTGTCCTTATGACTCCCAAGTGGCGCAGCGGTCTATGGCACAGTATATTAGTGCTATAGGCGTCACTACAGACACCCTGGTTCAAATCCAGGCTGCGTTTCTATCAAAGTAAGTGCCTTATTAAGTTAATAGTTCTGTATGTGATTTGCATGTGAACTGTACGTCCAATTACAAAAAAATCCTTGTTCAGTAATCATCTCACATGTTACTTGGCGGTGAACTATGTGGCTATTGAGGGTGGCGGCGATCACATGGAAAAATATCTTCTTATACCACTTGGTCATTTTCCGAGTGCATTCCACAAAGCTATTTATCATGTCCGCCTTATCCACTGCCCCCATTTTGAGGTTATAGTCAAGCACACAGTCTGGTTTGATATTTCTCTCTCCCGTCAGGTGGTCCACCTTCCCTGTGGCCGACATGGTTGCTGTATGGACAGGACATGGACGTCTGGTTTGTCATGCCACTTTACTGCCAGCTGTTGACCGTTCTCCTTGAACTCCACCTCCCCTTTCTGCATCCAATGCCGGCATCCCCTTCCTGTTCGACCTGACTGTGCCACAGGCCCCTGTGCTGTTGGAGAGCACATACAAAGTGTGTCCCTTACTGAGATGAGGAGCCACCAACCCGGACACCCCAAGCCCCTCTTAATGTTGGATGTCAGTGGTGGACCCTGTGTAAACTATAATGTCCTGGACAAATCCTGTCTTCACGTCACACATGACAGAGAACTTGACCCCAAACCTGTGCCTTTTGGAGGGAATATATTGACGGAAGGCCAGAATTAAAAAGAACATCCAGAATTTCCGCATTTGTGAGTTCTCTCCTTTTGAAAGACATTGCTAATGCTACAGCTTAGCTCACTAGCTACATAAACAACAACACTGAAAGCTCAGAGTGAGAGGTTACTTGATTGACTGCCGGAACGGCACGCGGCACTTGTATCGATAAATCACTATCAGAAAATGTTTTGTGTGGTAATTATTTATATATTTACTGTTTTATTCACATTTTCAATTACCGGTGATATATCATGCATTCCGATTCTTGCATAGATTGTAATGGGCACATATTATGTGTTTTTTGAAGGTTGTACTGATTATACCATCCACCACTTCGGAGTATATTACTTGCTAATGTTCAGTCTCTGGACAATAAAGCAGACGAGCTAAGGGCAAGGATCTCCTTCCAGAGAAACATCAGGGCCTGTAACATACTCTGTTTCACAGACTGATGGCTTTCTCCGGATATACTGTCCTGTCCATACAGCCAGCTGGGTTCTCAGTACATCGCGCAGACAGGAATAAAGAACTCTCCAGGAAGATAAAAGGTGGTGGTGTATGTTTCATGACTAACTACTCGTGGTGTGACTGTGATAATGTACAGAAACTCAAGTCCTTTGCTCACCCGACCTAGAATACCTCAATCAAATTCCGACCGTATTGCCTCAGGATAATTTTCTTTGGTTATAGTCACCCAAGTTCTATCAACACATTGACTAGTACTCGCGCTGGAAAAACATTTCGACCACTGCTACTCCCCATTCCGGGATGCCTACAAGGCCCTCCCTCTCTTAGGCAAATCAGAACACGACTCCATTTTGCTCCT
Source organism: Oncorhynchus clarkii lewisi (assembly GCF_045791955.1). NCBI lineage: Eukaryota > Metazoa > Chordata > Actinopteri > Salmoniformes > Salmonidae > Oncorhynchus > Oncorhynchus clarkii. The sequence continues at coordinate 48,336,727 of NC_092153.1, read as the reverse complement.
CCCTTTTTATTGTCAGAAACCCGAACAGGAAGTACCGCTGGTCTGACCAATCAGAATCCACTCTTCAAGATTGTTTTGATCAATCGGACTGGGATATGTTCTGGGTAGCCTGTGAGAATAACATTGACCTATACACGGACACGATGACTGAGTTCTTCAGGAAGTGTATAGGGGATGTTATTCCCACATATGACTATTAACCTCTTGAAACTCTGGGGGCGGTATTTCATTTTTGGATAAAAAACGTTCCCGTTTTAAACGGGATATTTTGTCACGACAAGATGCTCGACTATGCATATAATTGACAGCTTTGGATCGAAAACACTCTAACGTTTGCAGTCAAAGATATTGTCTGTGAGTGCAACAGAACTGATGTTACAGGCGAAACAGATAAAAATCCAATCAGGATGTGCCCCATATTTTGAAAGCGCTGCATGCCAATGACTCCTTATATGGCTGTGAATGGGCTACGAATGAGCTTACGCTTTCTACGTATTCCCCAAGGTGTCTACAGCATTGAGACGTATTTTTACGCATTCATGTTGAATAGCCGTAAGGGACCACATTGAGCAAGTGGTCACATGATGGCTCTCGCAGAAAATCTTGCGTAAAGTACAAAGGTAGCCATTATTCCAATCGCTTCTAATGAGAAACCAATTGTCCCGGTGGATATATTATCTAATAGAGCTGTGAAAAACACATTGAGGATTGATTCTAAACAACGTTTGCCATGTTTCTGTCGATATTATGGAGCTAATTTGGAAAAAAGTTTTCGTGAAAATGTTGCCTGCTGCTAGCAGGGCATTATGCTATGCTAGGCTATCAATAAACTTACACAAATGCTTGTCTAGCGTTGGCTGTAAAGCATATTTTGAAAATCTGAGATGACAGGCTAAGCTGTATCTCAATATATTTCATTTGTGATTTTCATGAATTGGAATATTTTCTAGGGATATTTATGTCCGCTGCGTTATGTTAATTTGTTTCAGGCGATGATTACTTTCCCGCATCCGGGAAGGGTAGTATCAAAAGGTTAAAACCCTCCCAAACCAAAAACCATGGATAAATGGCAGCATTCGCGCAAAACTGAAAGCACGAACCACCACATTTAACCATGGCAAGGTGACTGGGAATATGGTAGAATACAAACAGTGTAGTTATTCCCTCCGTAAGGCAATCAAACAGGCAAAATGTCAGTACAGAGACAAATTGGAGTCGCAATTTAACAGCTCAGACATGAGACGCATTGTGGCAGGGTTAACAGACAATTACGGATTACAAAGGGAAAACCAGCCATGTCGCAGACACTAACGTCGTGCACCTGGACAAGCTGAGCACCTTTTTTGCCTGCTTTGAGGATAACACCGACATGGCCAGCTCCCAAGGACTGTGGGCTCTCGTTCTCATTGACCTACATGAGTTAGACATTTAAGTGTGTTAACCCTCGCAGGGCTGCCGGCCCAGACGGCATCCCTAGCCACGGCGTCCTCAGAGTATGCGCAGACCAGCTGGCTCAAGTATTTTTACGGACAAAATCAATCTCTCCCTATCCCAGTCTGCTGTTCCCATTTGCTTCAAGATGTCCACCATTGTTCCTGTACCCAAGAAAGCAAATGTAACTGAACTAAATTACTATCGCCCCGTACACTCACTTCTGAAGTGAAGTGCTTTGAGAGACTAGTTAACGATTATATCACTGCTACCTTCCCTGACACACTAGACCCACTTGAATTTGCATACCTCTCCAATAGATCCACAGACGATGCAATCACCATCGCACTGCCCTATCCCATCTGGACAAGAGGAATACCTTTGTAAGAATGCTGTTCATTGACTATAGCTCATTCTTTAACACCATAGTACCCTTCAAGCTCCTCATTAAACTCGGGCCCTAGGTCTGAACCCCACCCTGTGCAATTTGGTCCTGGACTTCCTGATGGGCCGCCCCCAGGTGGTGAAGGTAGGAAACAATACCTCCACTTTGCTGATCCTCAGCACAGGAGTCCCACAAGGGTGCGTACTCAGCACTCTCCTGTACTCCCTGCTCACCAATGACTGCGTGGCCACGGACTCTTCCAACTCAATAATCAAGTTTGCAGATGACACAATAGTAGTAGGCTAGACAGCCTACAGGTAGGAGGGAAGGGCCCTGGTGGAGTGGTGCCAGGAAAATAACTACTCCCTCAACATCAAACAAAATGAAGGAGCTTATCGTGGACGTCAGGAAATAGCAGTGGGCGCATACCTCTATCCACATCAACAGGACCGCAGTGGAGAAGGTGGAAAGCTTCAAGTTCCTCGGCGTACACATCACTTACAATCTGAAATGGTCTACTCACTCAGACAGTGTGGTGAAGAAGGGGCAACAGTGCCTCTTCAACATCAGGAGGCTGAATAAATTTGACTTGGCCCCTAAGACCCTCACAAACCTTTACAGATGCATAATTGAGAGCATCCTGTCGGGCTGTATCACCACCTGGTACGGCAACTGCACCACCTGCCCTCCAGGACACCTACAGCACCCGATGTCACAGGAAGGCCAAAAAGATCATCAAGGACATCTGCCACCTGAGCCACAGCCTGTTCACCCTGCTATCTGGGACCAAGAGACCGAGAGACTGAAAAACAGCTTCTATATCAACGCCATCAGACTGATAAATAGCCATCACTAGCCGGCTACCACCCGGTTACTCAACTCTGCACCTTAGAGGCTGCTGCCCTATATACATAGACATGGAATCACTGGTCACTTTAATAATGGAACCCTATGCATTACTTATGTAATATGTACACTACTGTTCAAAAGTTTGGGGCCACTTAGAAATGGCCATGTTTTTGAAAGAAAAGCACATTTTGTGTCCATTAAAAAAACATCAAATTGATCAGAAATACAGCGTAGACAATGTTAATTTTGTAAATTACTATTGTAGACTACAGGCCTGGAAACAGCAGATTTTTTATGGAATATCTACATAGGCCCATTATCAGCAACCATCACTCGTGTGTTCCAAATGGCACGTTGTGTTAGCTAATCCAAGTTTATAATTTGAAAAGGCTAATTGATCATTAGAAAACCCTTTTGTAATTATATTAGCACAGCTGAAAACTGTTGTTCTGATTAAAGAAGCAATAAAACTAGAAGGCCAGCATCCCGGAGTCGCCTCTTCACTGTTGACGTTGAGACTGGTGTTTTGCGGTACTATTTATTAAAGCTGCCAGTTGAGAACTTGTGAGGCGTCTGTTTCTCAAACTAGACACTCTAATGTACTTGTCTTCTTGCTCAGTTGTGCACCGGGGCCTCCCACTCTTTCTATTCTGGTTAGGGCCAGTTTGCGCTGTTCTGTAAAGGGAGTAGTACAGTACACAGCATTGTACGAGATCATCAGTTTCTTGCCAATTTCTCACATGGAATAGCCTTCATTTCTCAGAACAAGGATAGACTGATGAGTTTCATAAGAAAGGTCTTTGTTTCTGGCCATTTTGAGCCTGTAAACAAACCCACAAATGCCGATGCTCCAGATACTCAACTAGTCTAAAAAAGGCCCATTTTATTGTTTCTTTAATCAAAACAACAGTTTTCAGCTATACGCCTATGTAGATATTCCATGAAAAATATTAAGTTTCCAGCTACAATAGTCAATTTGATGTAATTTTAATGGACATTTTTTTTTGCTTTTCTTTCAAAAACAATGACATTTCTATGTGACCCCAAACTTTTGAATAGTAGTGTATTGTATTGTACTCTACACACTGCTTGTCCTAATATTTATTCATTTCTTAATTCCATTAATTTACTTTTAGATTTGTATGTATTGTGAATTGTTTATACTACTGTACTGTTGGAACTAGGAACACAAGCATTTCGCTACACCCGCAATAACATCTGCTAAATATTTGTGTGTGACCAATATATTTGATTTAATTTGCAATCGACCTGTTGGAGACCACTGATCAACAGTCTACAGTCTTACCCCTGTCATCTCCAATGAAGTGCTAACCATCACACACAACCCTATGTGTCTATCCAGTTCACCATCACTGACCCTAGTTCCACTCCCACCCTCCCCACTCCCAATCTCAGACTGCCCCATATCCTCTGGGTCTCCCTCCCAGGCAGGACAGTGTGGAGTAAGATTGGGTAGACAGGTGAGGGGTAGGACGTGTGGGCTGGGGAGGGGTGGGGTGTGGTATGATACAGTGGGACAGAGGGACGGAGGTGTTGATTCAATTCAGAAAGGCCAGACCGGTCTCCCCTCTGTCCCTCGGTCTGTCTGTCCAGCAGGAAACAACAGTGAGAGTCTGAGTACACAGAACCAACCAGGCAGCCTCCTATAAACGGTCCTCTCTACCTCTAATCCACTAAACAATGGAGGCTTCCAGCCCACCTCTGGCTGTGGGAATAAATCAAAGGTGGGAATGTGTCCTGTGTTGAGTGGAACAAACTCCTCCCATACTGTACTTAAAAATAAACACTTTATCTTATCTTGTGCCTTGTCCAATGAAATGGATCGCTTCAATGCCCTCAGTGATGGGGATTCAAGTCAACGAACCTCTGCCTTTTGGTCGCCACTGAACCGCTGTTCTGGCAGACTAATCCAAGGTCCTCATGCATATGTAATTGATGACTATTTTAGAGAGCCTCTGCTTTCTTTTCGGCTGGCACAATTGACTCAGATCTTTTCAACACTGACATTTGTGAGGCTTGGACTTGATTGCAAGACAAAAATAAATACATTATTCTATGACTCATTTACATGACAACATTATACATTCTCTCGGCCGATGAACGACTGGCGAGGAGAAGATTACATTCAAATCACCTGTTTTAAAACTTTAAAAAATTATATATAGAACCAGGGTAGAAAATAGCCCATCTCTGCACTGACAGAGACAGCACCACTGAGGCAAACACATGGCGCTCTAAAATCAGCCGTGTTTTGATCATCACGGTTCAAAACACATCAGAAAGGCAAAAGGAGGCTGTGGAGGCACTGCTGCTCACAACCCAGGCTCTAAAAATAGCTGAGTGTAAAAAATAATAATAATAAAAAAGGGTTTATTTCCTCTCTCCACAGCTCCGTTCCCTAGAGCAGTGAAGCACCCCGGGCCTACATATCCCCATTGAACCTGGGCTTGGATTTCAGCTGCAACCTACATTCAGCCCACAAGGGCAACACAGAGTTTGACTTCTTGGCCGACTTCACTGTGACAGAACGGAAACAGTGAGACACACTCCGCCATCGTATTATCGACTGCTTGTCTTCCTCCTTGAGAACAAATGGGCTCCTGAGTGGTGCAGTGGTCTAAGGCACTGCGTCTCAGTGCAAGAGGTGTCACTGCAGTCCCTGGTTCAAATCCAGGCTGTGACACAGGGCAGCTGTCATTGGGAGTCCAATAGATATGTTTTGGGTAGGCCGCCATTGTAAATAAGAATTTGTTCTTAACTGGCTTAAGGTAAAATTAAATTAAATGAGATCCAGAGATCTTCCAAAGAAACGGGCAGCCATGACTTAATATTGCAACAATCCACTGGCACAATGTCCAAGTCCTTAAATATTCAATGTAAAAAACGAACAGAATGTGCTGAATACTGTCGCCTACATTAGTGGTCAAACAGTCTTTAGTTTTGTCTGGGGTGAATCCTTCATATCTGGACGCAGAGGAGACCAGCCGTGGTGAGGCTACTGTTGCCTGCTGCTGGTGAGCTGAGCTCAGATGAAAACAGCTCTGTTTGCTGTGCTCTCAACAGCCAGATTTGCTGACTTCCAGTGTTTACTGGACAAACTAGGAGGACGACCTCTCTCCCCCCAGAGGTTACTGTGAGATCCCCCTGCTCCTCTCCCTATGTATCCAAGAATGACAGACACCCAGACGTGACTATCTGACAGTAGAGCTCCTCCATGGTTCAGAGGTGAAGAGAGTTACAGCAGGGTCGGCAGCAGTGTGTATACTGGAGGAACCAGGCTAGTTGAAATGAATCACTAGAGTGGGGAAGCAAAGGGAAGGACACTGAAGTGTGTGTGTGTGTGTGTGTGTGTGTGTGTATATGCGTGCGCTAGAGGTCTACGTGGGACTGAGTTATTCATCCCGCTCCTGCCTGCACCCACAGCTTTTCTTACCTTACCCGCTTCTCCCCTGATGGCTTTCTGTCCGACTACCACCTGCTACTGCAATAACTGGGCCAGAACACAACCACAGTTCCACAATGTTATTTTAGTTAATATGTGATGCAGTTCGCTTGCTAGCCATGCTCCCAGCAATATCAAAATGCGCAAAAAAGTGACTTAATGAATAGGTTAAATGACCAGAGATTCTCACACGGCCCATTATATTAGGCAATAGGTATTACTGGGCTATATCAGCCAATAGGCTAGATGTAGTTTGAAAAGAGCAGAGTTGGACATTTTTGCATATAGCCTACCTTTTAGGAGCGGGACACTTTTCAGAGACTATTATAGGTGGTCAATATTTATTTCTGGACAATGTAGTAAACTATAACCAAAACATACTGTATTTAGGAAGTTAATTTCCTTGCAATGATAACTGTCCCGTGCTTCTCCGCCAATGCATAGGCTATAGCCTATTTGTCAGCGGCAGGGTAGCCTAGTGGTTAGAGTGTTGGACTAGTAACCGGAAGGTTGCAAGTTCAAACCCCCGAGCTGACAAGGTACAAATCTGTCGTTCTGCCCCTGAACAGGCAGTTAACCCGCTGTTCCTAGGCCGTCATTGAAAATAATAATTTGTTCTTAACTGACTTGCCTAGTTAAATAAAAGTAATAAAAATAAAAAAAAGTAGCTTAGCGGGTTAAAAGCGGTGGGCCAGTAACCAAATGGTTGCTGGTTCAAATTCCAGAACAGGGAAGGTGGAAAAATTGATCAAGGCAGTTAACTCCCAACACCAACTGGTACCTGGGCGCTGTGGAAGTAGATTAAGGCTCCTTAACTACGGTACACACGTTGCACCTTTTCAATTATCATTTTTGGATTGCACCTCGACTCACATTGGCTGAGTGCCCTCCGCTTCTTTCCATTTTCAATATTTATTAAGTAGTAAACTATAGCCCGATTATATTTAAGTTAATTTCCTTGGAAAGATAACTTCCACGTGTTTCTCCGCCCATGCATAGGCAGCCTATCCATTTCATTGAGACCACACATACACTGTAGGCCCACTTGACCTCGCACGCCCAACTAGGAGATGAAGGCTACTGAACTTGAAGCAGCAAATTCTGAGTGTGTGTGTGTGAATAATGCAACAGAGGTGCTTTTAATACAATAGGTAGGCCCCTCATGTATATCCCAGCCATTCTGCTACAGGAATCAATACAGCTCCAGACAGAAAGACCATAAACTATTACCTGTGTCAACACCCATGTTTAGCCAGCATTTGGTAATTACACACCTGACCTGAACAGACAGGTCTCCCTTTAACCAAACACAGCCAGTTACTCCCCAAATATAGCACAGCACTTATGTATTTATTTAAAACGGAAATCCGTAGAGGTGAAACTGCCATGTTCGTTTGTGATATTTCAACAAAGATGTTTTTTTCCCTTGGACATGGATGTGCTACCATTATTTTTTTTACCACGGCGCTGGACGCTCATCTACAACTTTCATAAACAAAACAAAAACAATATCAAATGAGCCGAGGGCGACCAGTGGCGCTGTTTCCCCTAATGTGGATTCCAGCTTTAACTAGACTAGTTCCCCTGTTCGGTCAGAGCTGATTGGGATCAAAGGCCTATAGAAACAGTGCAGCCAGTGATAATCCGCAACGCAGTTGTTGCTGGAAGACGTTATTATACATCACCTGCCCCTCATCTCCCTCCCAATCTCTCATAATTGGACTAAATGTATTTCAATTACATGGTTAAAATACACCAACGAGTCAGTCATTAATTGGCCCTTTCCAGTATTCATTCCTCTTGGCGCGCAAGGCTATGGCTATGATCTATCAGTTGTTTTGTCAGTATGCTTCAGAAGCTAAAGCCTTCAGCATTCAAATAGAAAAACATTAACTAGCAGGCAGCCCAGGCCATAGAGCCAGGACCATGTTAGAGGTAGAAATAGCCTGAAAACACAGTCTAGTGTTAACATACAAATAGGGCTCCAGAAAGTGGAGAAAAAGACAAATGTGCTATCCATGATAGTGATCCAATATGTGCCATGGTGAAAAGTAGGCCATTGTAAATGTGTTTGGCAATGATTCATTATTATTGTTCTAATAATAGTGTTCTATTCTTACTCTGCTGGTGTGCTGGTGTGCCAGTCTTTCAGGACAGAAGAAAGAGCGGATTGAAAGAGCAGATTGAGCTAGTTGTTGGCTAAAGAGGAAACAAAGAAAGCCCTAGCGAATGGCGAGACTGGCTAGAATTGGAGTTTATGATTATATACAGAAAGAAAGGGAGTATTCTCTTTACCACAATGTAAAAGCCAGAGATCCATCATTGCGTATGAGAAAACTAATCCGTGCAGATATACAGATATGTTTTTGCTAAATTGGAAGGAAATTATCTGTAAAGCTTGATTACATTTTCTATGAGCATCACCCAGTGGATAGGCTTGTGGTGCTCGCTCTCTATCCCTCTCCATCTATTTCTCTCTCCTTTCCTTCTCTATCCATTTCTCGTCCTATACATTCTTTCCCTCTCCATCTTCTATTTTATTCTCTCTAATCTTGATATTCCTCCTCTTTATGTTTTTCTTTCCTTCTCCACTTCTCTCTCTCCATTTCTCCCTCTCATCCCTCTAGTCTCCCTCCCTCCTTTTGTGGACATTGGTAGAATAAAGCAGGACGCTGAGGCGACGGCGGTCAGCAGTCCACTCTCTTTGCCCACACTTTGTGCTAATGTCCTTCTCAAATTGGCCAGCTGGCTATGTGGCTGCCCGCGTCTATCTGTTTCTACATTTTGGTCAACTCATATCCTTCTCCTGCCAAAACACCAAACTGCATCCACGTGCCTCTACACTGTCAAAGCACCAAGACTACACTGAAACACTATACCATTCATTTAGAGAGCACTTATGTAGAAACAATGAAGCAAATCACTGATATGTGAAACAATTAAAATGACTTCATAGTCTTGGAACCAAGGCTAGCCTATAATTAGTGTCCTATAGCTGGGATTCAGGGAACATGAGTCAGCTGCTTCTATTCAGCCACTGATTACTGAACAACTCTGTAAGACAGTTTGCTTCTTCTGTGGTTATTCTCAATGATCATACAGATGACTATGACAGTGTACATATCTGTACATGTATAACTGGTAGCTATAATCAATATATCCTGCACTATTTAAAGTAGTTCCACACTGCAGTACAATGTATCCACTAAACAGTAGAAACTTGGATGGATGTTGGTCGGGCTATTCTGCCTTAAATAGCATACGTTAGAGTGGGTTAGAGTGAACGTGTCTCTATTCTCAGTCTGTGCACGTCTAACGTGAGACGGTGAGTCGGTGTCTATGTGCTGTGCACACTAACATCTCTCTTCCAAGGATGAATGGGCCAAAATGAGATTTTTTTTTTAGCGATGGACAGTATTTCCCTACAGCAGACCGGTTGGTCAACTGCATAGCGATGCTTCTGTCCATGGCAAGAAGAACACGAGAGGAGTTAGGAATTGAATTTAAGATAGACTATGTGCCCGTAAAGCCACCAATTAAAATGTTGTGTTTCAGCCGCAATAGCAGCCCTGCCACTTGATTTGTTACAAAGCTACCTTGTCGATGTTGACTTCCAGGAAAGAAGATGTGCACCAGAACAAAAATATTTGGTAATGTAACTCACCCACTGACAATAGTACACTTGGCTATTCGAGTAGCATTTCTGATACCACACAATGTGTTGTTTCACATCACTGACTGAGGCATGTTTTCATGCAGGTTTTCCAGACAGCACACAAAGAGGCTAGCAGATTCTCAGTACAGTAGCATAAGAAACATCTCCATCTTGGCCTGATACTAGTGTGTGATGGTGTGTGCAGGGTAAGGGGGCAGCAGAACGGGGGAAGACTGGGGTCAGTGCCCGTGCTACTAGCTCCACAGGGGACACAACCATCGGTCCCACCAAAGGGTCAATCAACAACACACAGGCTGCCCATTCCAGCATTTACCGCTCCACATATTGCCCTGCGGTTTGGGGGGGGGGGGGGGTAGATTCCTCGAGCTCCAGCCTCCCTGGACTGAGTTGACTCCCCCACCCGTTTTAGGAGGAAGGGGTCGAGAGGCTTTGTTATGGCTTAAAATTGATTGGCAACATCCATCAGAGAGATTTTATGATGGAGAGGATGGGGGGGAGGCTGTTGTTTTCACATCGCTGGCTGAAAAAGGCTCATGGTGCTGAGAGAGACAGACACATCCACACACAATGAGACCAAAACTGCCCTTTCTCTTAAGCTGTGACACGCTCCATTTTCCTCTGCGAAGCCTCGGTTTACAGCCCTTAATGATTTGAACGGAGTGGGAAATATCGGGGGAGGGGGGGATTCAAATTAGAAAAACCTGAAGACCACGGAGGCTAAATTACCCAGAAACCTGACTAAAATACCTGCGATGGCTCTTCAGCCAGTAAAAGCTTCTTCACCGAAGGCTAGCACGGCAGCAGAGGGTAAGAGAACGAACGGCTTTAAAACTATCCATTTACAGAGGGAAGGAAAGAGAGCACCAGGGAGTGGAGGAGAAGAGTCGACAGAGAGATGGATAGAGGCAGAGAGAAAGAAGGAGACGGTGAGGGGGCAGGAGGAAAGGGGGTTAGCAGGAAACCCTGCTGCTAGCCAGCTCTGGTGAAGATAATGGCCTCCAACAGGAGCAGGCATGTCAACAGATCACAGCTTAATAATACAGCCCCCTGTCAGAGCACTGCCATCTCCGCCAGACACACACACCAGAGACCAGACACACACACCAGAGACCAGACACACACACCAGAGACCAGACACACACACCAGAGACCAGACACACACACCAGAGACCAGACACACACACACACCAGAGACCAGACACACACACCAGAGACCAGACACACACACCAGAGACCAGACAAACACACACACCAGCGACACGCACACAAAAGTATGACGGACACACGGAATGACCATTCCACTGCTATTGCTGCCAGCGACCTGCCTCTGTCTCTTATACTGATGTGTTCCGCCTGATGCACAGTAACCCCCCCCCCTCACTCTCTTTCTCCCTCGCCATCCATTACCGCCCCGCCATTAAATCCCAGAAGCCAAAGCATCATTCTCAAATGAAAGACAAATAGAGAGCATACCTCTGATTTCCTCAGCTAGTCCAGGGCTACACAGCACACATCAGAGAGAAACCAGTCAGGTAGGATGAGAAAACACAAAACAGGTCGCTCTTTATCCACAGGGAGCGCGTCAGACACTCGCATCCGAGCTACAGCCTCCCTCTGTCTGCCTGTCTGTCCAGTGTCGAACGTCCAGCACTGGCCACCGATGCGATCCGCTGTCTGTCTGATGAGTCTTCCTGTTCCTGCCAGGCTCAGAATCCAGGCTCAGCCAACGTGAACTATACACATGCATACATACACGCTGTGCTCCGCTCTGCTCCTGTCTGACTGAACCCAACCAACGTCTCCAGTCTCACACTTACCCACATGCACCCGCCCACCTCCACTCAGTCTCTCGCTCACTCTAGCTGTCGCTCGCTTGCCCTCGCTCCCCCCTCACTTTTCTCTCTCTCCTCCACTCTGCAGCCTATATCTCTCTCTCTTACACACAGACGTAGTCACACATGCTCCCTCTGCTCTGACAAACAAGGCAGTCCCAGCGAGAGAGCCCATCCCCATGCATCACGTGACCAACGAAATCAACACTACCAAGGGCAAGCACGGGGCAGGGATGGATGTAGCTGGGCTACTAGGGCTGCGATGCTGGGGCTAGAATGATGAGATTAGGTCCGGACATAAGGCTAAGGTAGAATAGGACTTCGATTAAGGACTGAATGCGATAAAGTGTGGGTGCATGCATTCAGTGCATTCAGAAAATATTCAGACCCCTTAACTTTTTCCACATTTAGTTACATTTTCTCATCAATTTAAACAATCTACACACAATATAATGACAAAGCAAAAACAGGTTTGTAGAATTTTTTTCAAACGTATAAAAAACAAAAACTGAAATGTAACATTTATATGAGTATTCAGACCTTTTACTCAGTACTTTGTTGAAGCACCTTTGGCAGTAATTCCAGCCTCGAGTCTTCTTGGGTATGACGCTACAAGCTTGGCAGACCTTCGGGAGTTTTTGGGGAGTTTCTTCCATTCTTCTCTGCAGATCCTCTCAAGTGCTGTCAGGTTGGATGGGGAGCGTCGCTGTACAGCTATTTCCAGGTCTCTACAGAGAGGTTTGACAGGGTTCAAGTCCAGGCTCGGGCTTGGCCACTGTGTGCTTAGAGTCGTGGTCCTGTTGGTAGGTGAACCTTTGCCCCAGTCTGAGGTCCTGAGCGCTCTGGAGCATCTTCCGTCTGGCCACTCTTCCATAAAGGCCTGAATGGTGGAATGCTGCAGAGATGGTTGTCCTTCTGGAAGGTTCCCTCATCTTCACAAAGGAACTCTGGAGCTCTGTCAGAGTGACCATTGGGTTCTTGGTCATCTCCCTGACCAAGGCCCTTCTCCCCCGATTGCTCAGTGTGGCCAGCTCTAGGGAGAGTTTTGGTGGTTCCAAACTTCTTCAATTTAAGAATGATGGAGGCCACTGTGTTCTTGGGGACCTTCAATACTGCAGTCATTTTTTTCATAGCAAAGGGTCTGAATACCTATGTAAATGTAGGTATTACTGATTTTTCTAAAAAAACTGTTTTTGCTTTGTCAATTTGGGGTATTGTGTGTAGATTGATAAGGAACATGTTTAATTTAATACATTTTCGAAGAAGGCTGTGGAAAAATTCAAAGGCTCTGAATACCTTCAGAATACTTTGTGAATACTTTCTGCCATTGTTTTTCTTTAACCCCAGAGCTGCAGTCGTCTGTGGGGAGATAGGAGGGGTGATGGGGAAAGGAGGGGTACAGGAACAGCAGCTTTGAGTCCTTGTTTCTTTAACCCCTCGAGGATAGTCAGTCCATCAATACAGCATCCCTAATCACATTACTGATAATGGCAACAATAACCAGGAATGAGGCAGTTATTTTCCTACAGAAAAGCCCTTCATTTATGAAATGGCTACATCCTTGACTTCTGAATGGCTATCTTTGTTATATTATATATTATGTTATGCACGTTATAACAAGACAGCATTTCAATTGTGAAAACATTTAAATATGTGACCTCTCTCACCGGCCACTTTCACAGCCGAGGGATCACTCCAGGCTTCAGGATGTCAGACAACAAACAGTTCTGAAAAAGCAAACTCTTCAGAAAATAGGACGAGGGTGTTTAGGTGTGTGAGATGACCCCTAGGTTGCAGAGAGAGACAAGAAAGCTGCCAATTTGGGGAGCAGGCATGAATCATTTCACCCACGCTGGATTGGTGCTTCAGAATAAGATGTTACATAGGGAGAAGCAGTTTAACTTCAGATCAGCCAGAAGTTTGGGTTAGTCCATCTATTTTTTAAGGCACTTAACCTTAATTGCTCCAATGGTCCCAGTTGATAACGGTAGACCCTGGCAGTGACCTCACTCTCCAAGGGTGTCTCAGGGAGAGTTGGGATATGCAAAAAACACATTTCCAAAAAAACTAATGTGTATTAATAAACAATGTGTATTAATGAATGTGTATTAACAATGTGTATTAATAAAGCATTACCAAATGACATAAAATATGCTTCCAAGGTACTCAACACAGAAGCCAGAGAGGAAAACAATTCATCACTAGCAGGATGAATTCACATTCCCACACACAACCTTTGAGTGTGTGTTTGTTGGGGATGAATGGGTGAGTGCATGCGTGCCTGGACGTATGTGCGTGTGGAGTGGGTATGACTTCCTGGGACTCATCCCTTCATTGAATCCTTCTTGACAATGCCTTTCTTTCACTTAAACTAATGATGATGTCAGCGGAATGACATTTCAAAAGACATTCAAAGCCTGTTACCTCCCCCTAAGATCCATCCATCCAACCAAAATCTAGGCCCTGCCCCCATCAATCAAACCAGTGTAGGAGGTGATACCACTGTGGGCCATCAATGAGTGTTCTGGCCTTTAAAACAGTAGATTTGCCGTAGTAAACAAGGAAATACTTTATTTCTATTGTACGGAATGCTTGTCAAATAGATAAATCTCCCTTAGTCTGTTAAAAAAGGACAAAGTTGTTCCTATGACAATACGAACATATCTTGAAAGACTTTGGTTGCAAGCACGACTAAGGCAGAGAGGGATCACTCTCGCCAAAATCTGTCCAGAACAAGCCCAATATGTATCTATGGGCTTAATATGCAGACCTAAACGTGTTGCCTACCTTCCTTTCCTGCCTTTGGGATAATGACTCCCATTGATAGGGCGGAGACATGAGCATCGTGCCATTACATACACAGATGTCTGACTAAGGTAACACCGACGGGACACCGACATCTTTTAGAGAGCGGTAATGAGGGAACCAATAACGGTTGCAATTGAGATGAGATGTGCAGGTGAATTTAGTGCATATTGAAGGTTTAGCGAGACATAAACTAGAGATAATCTCGTGCCATCAATAGTTGCAATAGGCCCCTTAGTATTTGATTATATTCCAATAGGCTACATTCCGTACGCTATCCGTTAGAGTACTGAAAATCTGCACTTAAGTAAAAGTCCTATTACTTAGATTGTAATTTACTCAAAAAAAGTAAAATTAAGCTTTAAGATTAAAAAAGTATTCAGTAAGAAAACTAATTACACATTTAGTCTGGTATTTTTTTTATTTTTTTTTACACTTTATTGTAAACTGAGACAGCAAACAAATAGGACAACAACTTAGTGCAATTGATTTGACATGCATTAATAATTTAAGCCTGCCAGCACCATCTTGCAGATATCCTCCAGCACAGGTAGTCTCCATTGAAGACTGACATCAAAGCTTCAATTACAGTCTTAATCGAAGTTGACTTAATATCTATCAATGTGTTCAATTTCATAAACAGGTAAATGGTACTCGAGACATTGTAATAATTGTACAATTTTAATACCATAAATAAAAATGCATTTCACAATATAATTTCAAGTACATGTGATGGTGAACGCGTACTAAAAAGATTTACACTAAATGCGATGTTTCATTTTTCACTCAGAATGAAATATCAAGGAGGATCAGGTTAGTGTTCAAACAACAATCAAAATGTAAAATGTCACCATCGATCATGTTACTAGTATGCAAATCAGACACATTCCAGCATGAAATTAAACATCAAGGTAGGTATTCAGGTAAGAACCATGTACGTAATAAATCAAACATTGCCATAGTCAACTCAATCATCTTTTTGATGCCAAGATAGGATTTACCCTCAATTCTCCTTTCCTTCTGAACCTCTCCTTTTCACTTGGAAGGGTATTTTCATTTTCTTGGCTGGCCCTTCTCCCCCCCCCTCGGATGTGCCACTACAAGCTGTAAATAAAAAGACACACAAAAATGTATTTCTAGTCATGGTCCAAAACGCTTACTGAGATGATACACTGACTGTACTACAGATGCGCTTATAGGCCTTGTCATAAAAAAGTACGACATTTCGAAACACACAGAGTGAGAGGAGAGCAATGGAGTGGGAGGATGCTGCGCTGGACGTCCCGGTTCATCTAGTTAGCGTTAGCTAGCTACATGGTTGACACTGCAGCGAGCTAGTTTAGCCAGCTTATCTAGTGGCAACCTAATGTGATAGCTTGTTAGCCATTGCAACACACATCTGATTAATCTGTTAACACTTTATGCCAATGACAAGGTGGCTAGTTAGCCAACAAGCAGAGATCATATGGGGAGCCAAAATCAGGAGATTAAACTTGATCAGATTCGGGGTTAGCTACCTAGCCATTTGATTTGCACTCTAAACACAATTTCAACAATGCGCTCGAAACACAATTTCAACAACATAATTATATCTGAGAAAAACGTCTTACTCCAGAAATATATAATATTACAAAGACAGAAGGTAATTAAAGTGCACCTTACCTCTGATTGCGTCTCACTAAGAACCCCCGAGCAAAATATCCTCAGGGTGAAGCCGTGTGCTTCACTTCAAGAGCCATGGTGGAGATACAGGGTTTGACAGACAACTTTGAGAGCCTATGAACTGAAGAGTTTTGATGAAAAGGTATTTTGAATACATTTCATTGGTCAAAGGGTCGTGAAACGTTCATAGAGACAGACGTAAAGGGGAACCAAAAGCATAAATTCTTGTAAAAAAAAAATACCTGTCAGCATTTAGTGTGATCCCCTTTTGCCTCATTCAGTGCAACATCTTCTTCGCATACAGATGATCAGGGTGTTGATTGTGGCCTGTGGAATGTTGTTCCACTCCAACTCAATGGCTGTGCAAAGTTGCTGGATATTAGTGGAAACTGGAACACGCTTTCGCACACGTCGATACAGAGCATCCCAGACATGCTCAATGCGTGTAATGTCTGGTGAGTATGCAGGCCATGGAAGCTGGGACATTATCAGCTTCCAGGAATTGTGAACAGATCCTTGCGACATGGGGCCGTGCATTGTCATGCTGAAACATGAGGCGATGGCGGCGGATGAATGGCACATCAATGGGCCTCTGGATCTCGTCATGGTATCTCTGTCCATTCAAATTGCCACCGATAAAATGCAATGGTGTTAAATAAATAAAGTGAAAACAAGTTTTAAGATACTTTTTTAAATGTATTAAAAATAAAAAATAAACAGAAATACATTATTTACCCACTGGCTCCAGGTCATCTATATGTCTTTGCTAGGTAAAGCCCCGCCTTATCTCAGCTCACTGGTCACCCACACGTAGCACGCGCTCCAGCAGGTATATCTCACTGGTCATCCCCAAAGCCAACTCCTCATTTGGCCGCCTTTCCTTTCAATTCTCTGCTGCCAATGACTGGAACAAATTGCAAAAATCACTGAAGCTGGAGTCTTATATCCAGCTTCAGTGATTTTTGCACCTGTACACAGGCCATCTATAAATAACCCACCCAACTGCCTCATCCCCATATTGTTATTTATTTTTTGCTCCTCTGCACCCCAGTATCTCTACTTGCACATTCATCTTTTGCACATCTATTACTCCAGTGTTAATGCTAAATTGTAATTATTTATCCACTATGGCCTATTTATTGCCTTACCTCCCTAATCGTACTACATTTGCACACACTTTATATACATTTTCTATTGTGTTATTGACTGTACTTTTGTTTATTCCATGTGTAACTCTGTGTTGTTGTTTGTGTTGCACTGCTTTGCTTTATCTTGGCCAGGTAACAGTTGTAAATGAGAACTTGTTCTCAACTGGCCTACCTGGTTAAATAAAGGTGAAATAATATATTTTTTTACATAAGTATTCAGCCCCTTTGCTATGAGAGACAAAATTGAGTTCAAGTGCATCCTGTTCCCGTTGATCATCCTTGAGATGTTTCTACAACTTGATTGAAGTCCACCTGTGGAAAATTCAATTGATTGGACATGATTTGGAAAGGCACACACCTGTCTATATAATGTCCCACAGTTGACAGTGGATGTCAGAGCAAAAACTAAGCCATGAGGTGGAAGGAATTGTCCGTAGAGCTCTGACACAGGATTGTGTCGAGGCACAGGTCTGGGGAACGGTAGAAAAAAAATTCTGCAGCATTGAAGGTCCCTAAAAACACAGTGGCCTCCATCATTCTTAAATGGAAGAAGTTTGGAACCACCAAGACTCTTCCAAACTGAGTAATTGGGGGGGAAAGGGCCTTGGTCAGGGAGGAGACCAAGAACCCTATTTTAAATTCTTAATAAATTTGCAACATTTTCTAAAAACTTGTTTTCGCTTTGCCATTATGGCGTATTTTGTGTAGATTGATGAGTAAAATAAATAATTTAATACATTTTAGAATTAGGCTGAAAAATAAAATGTGGAAAAGGTCAAGGGGTCTAAATACTTTCCAAATGCACTGTATATTTTGATTTGGCTATCTAGTCTGTTTGTTTATCATTTTATAGGCTACCTGCTGCTGCAATGTCTCTCATTCTCTGCACACACGCATTACCAATGGTCATCTTACTCCGATGTGCTCTGCACACACGCATTACCAATGGTCATCTTACTCCGATGTGCTCTGCACACACGCATTACCAATGGTCATCTTACTCCGATGTGCTCTGCACACACGCATTACCAATGGTCATCTTACTCTGATGTGCTCTGCACACACGCATTTCCAATGGTCATTTTACTCCGATGTGCTCTGCACACACGCATTTCCAATGATCATTTTACTCCGATGTGCTCTGCACACACGCATTACCAATGATCATCTTACTCCGATGTGCTCTGCACACACGCATTACCAATGATCATTTTACTCCGATGTGCTCTGCACACACGCATTACCAATGATCATTTTACTCCGATGTGCTCTGCACACACGCATTACCAATGATCATTTTACTCCGATGTGTTCTGCACAGATTGGGAGAACAGATACAGTGCGTAACACATCGAATCCAGAGGACACTGATCCAATTCAATTCTGAATAGTTGTTGCCCAACACGATGAAATCGGGAAGGGGACTTTGGATATGTCTCCGTCTGTTCGTTAGTTCGTTAGTCACACGTGATATTTCACAAAGCAAGGGGCCGATTTTGACGAAACTTGGGTGAATGACGAGTCATACTATAAAGATCTGGCATTTACAAAACGACACTGACTGGCCCAAGGTGGGAGCTATAGTAATGAACTGAAATCTGTTAGTCACACACAATATCTCAATTGGCCCAAGGGGGGTGCAGCATCATTCGTGGGGGGATGACATGTTTACTGTTGCCTTGTTTGATATTGTGATTGTTGTGTGATATTTTTTACTTCTATTCTGACAACTCCAATATATATTCTGCTTGTCCGACAATTATTTCTTTACTCGTCCCAGACAAGCGGACTAGCATTAATGTCAAGCCCTATACAGAGAGGCCTGTGAAAAGCAGGTCCTACATACAAACCCTGCAGGGTAAAATTAGGCAGGGAAAACGTGCTACTAGCAGTCCCCATCTGTGCCTGTGTGCTAGCTACATAGCTGAGCATGCTTGCGCGTGTGCTTAGTTCCATCCTCCCTTTTCCCTTCTGCCCATCCCCCTCTCCAACCCCACCCCCAACGCAACCTCGACCCCACCCCCGCCACATCCTTTTAGCCTATATGCAAGCCATCCACCATGTTCAAGAATGGTGAAACATCACACACCTCCCCACACACACGCTCACTTTCTCACTGCACCTCTCCAGCCACCCGTCATCTAGGAGAAAGAAACAGTGGAAAAATAACAGCAGACAAAGCACAGCACACTTGCCTTGATGCAAAGAGTGAGGGAGCGAGAGAGAGAGTAGAGTGGTAGCTACCAGACTGTAGCGGGGATCCTGCTGATTTCTCTATGCAGCGCAGGCAAGCTGAGGCACAAACCCAGTGAGGAGAGCTCTGCTGCTGCTGAGCTGATCACAGCGACGAGTGGAAAACAACAGGGGAGGAGAGGGAACAGCAGCCACAGCAACAGCAGTGGGAGTCAGGATTGAGAGTAGGTATGGGATCGGGAATGAGCACTAGATGACCGCAGGGAAGCCAACGGACGCCGGAAGATTGGAGAGGAAAAAGAGGAAGTAGAGGGAGACAGAAAAAAAATAATAGCGACATAGTGGGCTGTGGTATTTGGAGGTGAAGACGGGCTGTGGTATTTGGAGGTGAAGACGGGCTGTGATATTTGGAGGTGGAGACGGGCTGTGGTATTTGGAGGTGGAGACGGGCTGTGGTAATTGGAGGTGGAGACGGGCTGTGGTATTTGGAGGTGGAGACGGGCTGTGGTATTTGGAGGTGGAGACGGGCTGTGGTATTTGGAGGTGGAGACGGGCTGTGGTATTTGGAGGTGGAGACGGGATGTGATATTTGGAGGTGGTGACGGGCTGTGGTATTTGGAGGTGGAGACGGGCTGTGGTATTTGGAGGTGGAGACGGGCTGTGGTATTTGGAGGTGGAGACGGGCTGTGGTATTTGGAGGTGGAGACGGGCTGTGGTATTTGGAGGTGGAGACGGGCTGTGGTATTTGGAGGTGGAGACGGGCTGTGGTATTTGGATGTGGAGAAGGGCTGTGGTGTGGTAGGTGAGAAGTCAACAATGTGATAGGAGGAAAGACAGAAGAGGAACTATAGTTATCACGCTGGTCTTCTATGTTGTAGCAGCTGATATTTCCCATCCAGGACAACAATACGTGTTTTGATCTGTAGAAGGGCAGGGAGGGACACCGGCTGAACTGAACCCTGGCTCTGCTAAGGGAAGGAGAGGGGATACAAAGTACATGGCATCATTTAATTAAAGGCATGTTGTCCAGGACTAAAGTGTTTCTCCCATCTAAATCCTATCAGGTCAATCAACACTAATAAGCTAAACCAATAGCACGGTCCTATAAGCCAATAAGACTTCTATCCTACTGTATCTGTCAACTTGTGGCAGTATTACACAGTAGAGGTCTTCACGGGTCCACCCGAACCAGAATACCCAAAACCCGAACCGAGTCCAAAATGCAAAAACATGATTTTTTTTGTCACTCGGGTCCCATTTGGGGTTGGTTATGATTGTTCTCGGGTCCCCATTCTTTTTTTTAAAGGATCGATCCAGTCAGGTCCGGGTCAAACTTTGGTCGTGTCTACACTTGACACTTACATGTGGCATATGCTATCAGAATACAAAGATGGCATTGAAAAGACAGGTTGTGTTCAGATCTGGCTGACCACTTCAGAAGGTGGTCAGGGATGCATTGTGCGGATTTCTCCTCAGTCTGGAAGCAATCAGGCTGCCGAAAGTGCATACAGTGGGCAACGTCATCAGCACTCTCCAGAAAACTTGTGTTTTGAGGCACCTTTTCATTATAACGTTGGAGGAAATACAGTACGTTCCTAGCGTGTGAGGAATGTGTTTGCTGGCCTCATAACTGCTAGCCAGCTAGCTAATATTTAGAACAAATATTTTTTTGTTTGGCTAGAGTTATGCTAACGCGTTTGAAATCTCTTTAGTGTTGCTTGCTAACTATTATTATTATTATTATTATTATTATTATTATTATTATTATCATCATCATCATCATCATCATCATATTTAGCCTATTCCACATTTGTAGAATGCATACTGGCATTTTAATATAGCACGGAAATCTGTAATCTGGACACATTTAAATGTAGGTGTAGATGCATGACTCGTTTAGGATTCCATGATCAGAACTCTATGATCAGAATCCTAAAGCTGCATGAACTGTCAAGTCTAGACACAGCCTTATTGGACCTGAGAAAACTTCTACTACACAGACTAGGGTTCATTGACAAAACACTTGAGACATCCCCAGACAAATTTCTCCTCTGTCAGGGTCACATGTCCTCATTGTCACCCGTCCCCTGTCAGTCACCCCACCCCCCTGCTCTGGTCACTGGCCACCTGGTGGGGCCACACTCTGGTCACTGGCCACCTGGTGGGCCCACACTCTGGTCACTGGCCACCTGGTAGGGCCCACACTCTGGCCACTGGCCACCTGGTAGGGCCCACACTCTGGTCACTGGCCACCTGGTAGGGCCACACTCTGGTCAGCCTTTCAAAGCTTCAGCATGTTAACCAAAGAAGCAGCTGCACACACAGACGCTGTCTGATTACATGAATGATGATAGAGTGGAGTCAAGCATTGTCTTGATGGTGTGTGTGTGTGTGAGAGAGAGGGAGGGGAGTTTGAGCTGCATGGTTTGAGCACCATAGAGGAGACGAGAGGCTTGAGGAGGATGTCCCAAGTAGAGCAGAGCGAGTAGGGTTAGGCCATCTGTCACCTCCAGCTGCTTTCTGTCCAATAATCACAGCCTCCTCATGCACACATGAGTTGACCCATGGACACAACTATACCACCACACACTGACCTCCAGTCTCCAGGGCCTGGAGATGACCAGTGGAGAAACCAAACCACTGCTGAAAACATAACCAGTCTTGGTGCCCTTCTCACATCCTCTTCCCGAATCTATAATGTATCTTTTTGGAATAAATGAATAAAATTAATAAATGTAAATCGATTATCCGGGAATGTAAATTTCACCAACAGCCAGTGGGAACCAATCAAAATAATGTTCCTAGCTAGGTATTCTTCTTATTACGACATATCACAAAGTACAAATGGTACACCTTCATGGTGATATGTTTCCTTGGTTAACCATAATACAGTTTATCAGGGTGTCAATAAGAGTCAGAGAGAAGAGCCTTTGGTAATTAAAATGGCCATTATGACCAGACTAGCACAATCCAGGCCTGTCTGGCTGACATATGGCACACTGGGTAATTCCAATAAAGTCCTGAGGAAAAAGCCCCTGGAATACAGATAGCAATTTGCGTGAGAGGGTCATGAATAAACTAATTGAATACCCAATGATGAGAATCCTTAGGAAAAAATCCTGTTAGGACAGTGTTCCCCGTAGGATTTATTTCAGCAGCAGTGGTTAGCGTGGCGTAGGTGTTTTTCTTGGCCGCAGAGACATTTTGCTGTTTTAAAGCACATTCTACATATTTTGCCATGGGCAGAGAGAACATTATACAGTTTAAAAGCTAGATTTTATATATTTTGCTGAGAAAAAGAATTGCAGTTTTAAAGCTAATTTCCTGCAATTCTACCTATTTTGCAATGAAGAGAAAATTTGCACTATAGGAGTAGACTTTGATGGTGTATCTGGGGGCATTAGAAAACATGCTTGGATAACAAAGCATTGAAAGAGAGCCATGTAATTAACATTGTTGACATGCCCCTACTACTCAAGGCCCTGATAATGCAGTAGACCCATTGAATTGTGGGTTGGGTGAAGGGGACTAAAGTAACCTAGCCCAACAAATAAACTATGCTTCATATAACAAATAAACCATGAGAACCCTGCCATGCATTAATGACAGATGCAAAATGGCTGCCGCTAACTACACATCTTTAACCTGATCACACATTATATGTCCTGTGTAGGACTCCTAGTCTCACTATGTACTATGAGTTGATCGAGTTCCTTCTCTCTCTTTCCATCTGTTTGAGTGTCATGGCCAGCTCACGATCACTAGGGAATTCCATCTCCATTATGAGGAAGATGACAATCCCAGCTGCTGTACAGGGATTGGTCCACACAGCTGGATTTAGGTATTTTTCTTAAAACTGCGCTTGTAAGTAAGCATTTCACGGTAAGGTTTACACCTGTTGTATTCGGCATATGTGACAAATAGAATTTGATCTATCGCAATGTTGCACTATCGGTCCCCCCACGTCACTGTGAAACATTATTGACACTGAGAAATATGATACATTCGAAGCCTCAAGGTACCTCTGCATTTCCTTCACACAATCTATACAGGACAGCTGCCCCACAGAAAACAGGCCTGAATCCTTGGACATCATGACATACTGTACAATGTGAGAAAAAATAGGAGTGAAGATGTGCGTGAGGATCTGATCAAGACGTAGTGCGTTTAATCACTCTGCCTATTGATCGAGCGGAGGGAGAGCCTCCTGGCCTATCGACCATGGGGTGTGCTGGAGCTTCTTGCTCTAATCACATAGTATTGAAAACTAAACATCTGGCTGATTTAATGAATGACGAGGGTTGAGCGCATGAGCTCCATATTAATCTGGTTCCAATTGTCAGTGGGAGGAGACCACCATCTACTGCGGTCTGTGTGTTGTCCAGTGCTTACGACTCAAATAGTAATCTAAGTATTTTTTTATTTTTGAGGGGAAAGAAGCTCCCTTAAAACCTGACAACCATTCAGATGACTAAGAGACATACAGCAACATGAGTATGACCAGCCAAAATCACCAATGTCCAGTGTGAAGCTTCACCAAACAGCACAGTCCTTGCAAAGCTACAAATCAATGACATCAAGATGAGGAGGAAGAAGAGAACGATGAGGAGGAGTATAAAAGGGTGTGCTACTCACAAGGCACGGCGTGGCGGTAGAGGTTGTCTCGGATGGTCTGCTGCAGCTCGTGGTCCGGAGAGGACTTCTGGAATCGCTGGCTCAGATAGTGCTTCAGGTCCTTATTCAGCTTGTTTCCTGTAGACAGCCAGACAAACAGGAAGATGTGTGTTAAGTACATCACAACACATCACAGGAATACAGATGCCATGTAACAACGACAAATCCAAACAACACGGATGTCATGTATTTCGAGTGAACACAACTCTCAGCCCATTTCATCACGTCCATAGAAACCAGTCGGACGTGAATAAGCATAATATAACTGAGTAGACTGGACTGATCTCTCTCTCGCTCTATGCATGTTTCTTTCTCTTGGTCTTTGTATCGTCTGTTTGACACTGCATTGCACACCTTCCATAGTCACTCGGAGGGGTACCTGGCTAGCTCCCTCTCTCCCGGGCTGTAGCCAGTCAGTCCTGTCGTCCCAGTGCTGCCTGGTGGCTTAGACCCCGCCCACAGCTAGGCCATCTGTCTCGCAGACACACAGTGGAAAGGCTAACTGTTAGCCGCTGACACAATGCTCGTCAGAGAGAGAGGAGCCAAACGGTTTCCTCTTGACACGTCACAGCGACACAGTCCTTGGGAGAGCGTTCGCACATGCTAACATATGCTGTGATATGATGAGCACATGCACTACCTTTTGCCATGGACTCAGGTTTTTTTACAGTGTATTTTTGGATACGGTGGTGCAATAATGATTCAGTGAGCTCAATGACAAAATCCCATCAGAACAAGCAGGAGGACAGAGGGATACTGACCTCCAATAAGATCCATGGTTTTTATTGTGTGTGTGAGATTCTGTGCTTCTGTATGATGTAGATCCCTCTGTGTGATTGACAGATACAGTGCCTTCAGAAAGTATTAATACTCCTGGACTTACACCACATGTTGCGTTACAGCCTGAATTCAACATTGATTCATTCAGTGTTTCTCTCTCACCCATCTACACACAATACCCCATAAGTGAAAACTTATTTTAGCAGATTTATTGAAAATTAAATTAAATAAATATCTCATTTACATACGTTTTCCCACCCCTGAGTCGATACTTTGTAGAAGCACCTTTGGCATTGATTGCAGCTTTGAGTCTTTCTGGGTAAGTCGCTAAGATCTTTCCACACCTGGATTGTGCAACATTTGCCCATTATTCTTTTCAAAAATTCTTCAAGCTCTGTCAAATTGGTTGTTGATCATTGCTAGACAACCATTTTCAGGTCTTGCCCTGGATTTTCAAGTAGATTTAAGTTAAAACTGTAATTCTTCCACTCAGGAACATTCACTGTCTTCTTGGTAAGTAACTCTAGTGTAGATTTGGCCTTTTGTTATAAGTTATTGTCCTGCTGAAAGGTGAATTCATCTTCCAGTGTCTGGTGGAAAGCAGACAGAACCAGGTTTTCCTCAGACTTTGCCTGTACTTAGCACAATTCCATTTATTTTTTTTATCCTGAAAAACTCCCCATTTCTTAATGATTATAAGCATACCCATAACATTATGCAGCCACAACTAAGCCTGAAAATACAGAGAGTGGTACTCAGTAATGTGTTGTATTGGATTTGGCCCAAACCTTACACTTTGTATTCAGGACAAAAAGTGAATTGCTTTGCCACATTTGTATTACTTTAGTGCCTTGCTGCTAACAGGATGCAAGTTAGGGAATGTTTTATTCCGCACAGGCAGAATTCTGCACTTTCTTCTTTTCACTCTGTCAATTAGGTTAGTATTGTGAAGTAACTACAATGTTGTTGATCCATCCTCAGTTCTCTCATATCACAGTCATTCACCTCTGTAACGGTTTTAGTCACCATGCTCAAATGGATATTCAATTACTGTTTTTATTTTAATTTTACCCATCTACCAATAGGTGCCAATCTTTGTGAGGCATTGGAAAACCTCCCGGGTCTTTGTGGTTAAATCTGTGTTTGAAATTCAGGCTCTAAGACAACAAAATGTGAGAAAAAGTTAAGGGGTGTGAATACTTTCTGACAGCACTGTACATTCTAACCACAATCTTTGAATGGTTGGATGCTGAGGAGCCATTTTTTTGGCCTTATCGGGCCAACAAAGAGTCTGCTGGTGAATTAAAACCACCAGATTGTGTTGCCATGGAAACAGTGTGTGCGCATCACTGTGCAGGACTACTCTGCTGGTAAATAAAGCCTGAGGCCTCTAATACAATGATTAAGGTAGCAATCATAGAACAGACTTCTAGCACACTGTTCTTGGTGTACTGCAATGAAGGCTACTGCACTCATCCATCCAGTCATGCGAGAACCTCCCTCACCACATCTCCTCTCCTGCTGTGACAGATACCCGTCATCAGTGTCTCCACTGTGTTAAAGTTAATGGCCTTTCCTCAAACTCATCCTGTTCTTCTCTGTCCTCTGGCTTTTGGGCCCAGCCACTGGAAAGTGTCAATTGCTTTGATGCTCTGAGATTTGTCCCTGCATGAATGATAACATTATTTCCCCCCGTTGAAAACCTCCTACAGCTGTGTGTGTGCCCTCTACCATATACCTTCTCTGGAAGTAAAGTCTGGCTTTGGCCCACCCTCTCCCATCCAGGCATATCATTGTGTCTTAACCTCTAAAACAGTTTCCCCAGGCCAATGGATAGTCTTAGACACAAACAAACAGGACAGTTCCAGCAGCAGTCTGACCATGACAGACCCGCAGCTAGCCTGCCCGTCTGAGCAGGCTAGCACCATCATCAGCACTCCACGATTGTAAGGAGGATGATAGCGTAAGGATGATCAATGGAAACAGGATGCACGCCAGCTCAATTTCGAGTCTCATAGCAAAGGGTCTAAATACTTATGTAAATAAGGTATCCATTTTAGATTTTTAATACAGTACCAGTCAAACGTTTGGAGTGTCCAAAGCTGTCAGGGTGGCTACTTTGAAGAATCTAAAATATATTTTGATTTGTTTAACACTTTTGTTGGTTCCTACATGATTCCATACGTGTTATTTCATAGTTGTGACGTCTTCACTATTACTCTACAATGTAGAAAATAGTAGAAATAAAGAAAATCCCTTGAATGAGTAGGTGTGTCCAAACTTTTGACTGGTACTCTGCATTTGGTCAAATATGTTTTCACTTTGCTGTGCATTTGGTAAAACCTGTTTCACTTTGTCATTATGGGGTAGTGTGTGTAGATCGATGAGGATGTTTTTTTATTTAATCCATCGGTGCTTTATCTGTGGAATAAAGACAGATACAAATATTTCTGTGAAAGGCTAATATCGTCCGATAATATCGGTCAACAGATTTATCTGTCGGGCTCTACTGAAGATGATATCAAATGACAAACAGGAGCACACACAGGTACATTCACATACTCAACATACTGTGTGTATACATGTGCACACACACACACACACACACACACCTCTAGAAAGTGCTTGTTCTGCTGACTTCATGAGTCATTGACCGCAGAGAGCCCAGTGTGAGATGAGCGGTAGCACCACGTCCTTGAGCTAATCACTAATGGCCTAAATAATTTGCCTGCAGCTAGAAGACAAGGGCAGCCAGCATCCCTCAGAGTATCTCAGCTGGTAGGGACAGTCCATTGGCATCACTACATTATGGGAAGACAGGACAGTCTGTACAGTAGCATGACAACAAAGGGATTGGACAGTTGACATGGCCTGCTATGTAAGACCAGGTCAACCTACTGTTAGTCTCTGTCTGACATCAAGCCGCTACTCTACTGAGGATCCTACAACAATGTCAGTATGCCAGTAGGGCTAATAAGCTAGCTAGACTAGCTTCCTTGTTCCACACCTTAATAGTACACACCCTAACAAACCTGGACCAGATAATGGCCCATTTCGCTGCATCTCTGAGATATCATCAATAAGCCCAAAACGTTCTTCACTATGAAACACAGCTTCAGGTCAGCATGTCACCACCACCCTCTCCTTAACTCCACAGTCCCAGGCTGCCAGGCCCAACAAACCACACTGGAGAGAAATAAGGGTAATAGTAAGAGGCAACAGTAGGTCCCCTAAATCCCTCAACCAGATTAGTGAATATATTTCCTCCAAACAGAGCCCTCCTTGCAGATATCCTTAAGCCCCCCAACAGTGGGTAGGGTTTCAGTATGGACACACAACTACAGTATCCTCTGCCTCGTCTGACTGAGCCACCATGTACTCGTGTTGAATGCAGAAATGGCAAATTATTCAATGAACTCTTCAGCATGTTTATGTCAAACTTTGTCCTGCTAAGTGTGTCCTCTGGATAGCCTAATGAAGCAGGGTTAACGACAGGCTCATTAATCAATTAAAGGAGCAGCAGTGGGATGGAGCTAGGCTACATGGAGGATGTATACCTTGACCCTAACCACTGGTCCTAGATCAGATATATTTCACCACCCGTGATTGCTAAGGTTAGGATCAGGGATAATCTGATACTAGATCAAGGCCTTCATTACCAGCAGCTGAAACTCTCCCTAAGCGCTAGTCTCCGCTAGGACACCGAATTATACTGTTATTTAATGAGAGAGAGTTGTCACTACGCTAAAGGCATGGTCACCAGGGCCATCAGGGCTCCCAGTCAGTAAACATTCTCCTGGTACTGACTTACCTCATAACTGCCTGCCTGTTTACTCACCACTCTGACAGACAGAACATGCACCCCGTTCACAAAAATGGCTCGCTCCTACAGACAGTGAGTCACATGGCTTGTTATATAAAGCAGGCATTCAGTTGCTGTTCGATTGAATGTTAGAATGGGCAAAACAAGTGACCTGTTATATAAAACAGGCATTCAGTTACTGTTCAACTGAACGGTAGAATGGGCAAAACAAGTGACCTGTTATATAAAACAGGCATTCAGTTGCTGTTCGATTGAATGTTAGAATGGGCAAAACAAGTGACCTGTTATATAAAACAGGCATTCAGTTACTGTTCAACTGAACGGTAGAATGGGCAAAACAAGTGACCTGTTATATAAAACAGGCATTCAGTTACTGTTCAACTGAACGGCAGAATGGGCAAAACAAGTGACCTGTTATATAAAACAGGCATTCAGTTACTGTTCAACTGAACGGCAGAATGGGCAAAACAAGTGACCTGTTATATAAAACAGGCATTCAGTTACTGTTCAACTGAACGGCAGAATGGGCAAAACAAGTGACCTGTTATATAAAACAGGCATTCAGTTACTGTTCAACTGAACGGCAGAATGGGCAAAACAAGTGACCTGTTATATAAAACAGGCATTCAGTTACTGTTCAACTGAACGGCAGAATGGGCAAAACAAGTGACCTGTTATATAAAACAGGCATTCAGTTACTGTTCAACTGAACGGCAGAATGGGCAAAACAAGTGACCTGTTATATAAAACAGGCATTCAGTTACTGTTCAACTGAACGGCAGAATGGGCAAAACAAGTGACCTGTTATATAAAACAGGCATTCAGTTACTGTTCAACTGAACGGCAGAATGGGCAAAACAAGTGACCTGTTATATAAAACAGGCATTCAGTTACTGTTCAACTGAACGGCAGAATGGGCAAAACAAGTGACCTGTTATATAAAACAGGCATTCAGTTACTGTTCAACTGAACGGCAGAATGGGCAAAACAAGTGACCTGTTATATAAAACAGGCATTCAGTTACTGTTCAACTGAACGGCAGAATGGGCAAAACAAGTGACCTGTTATATAAAACAGGCATTCAGTTACTGTTCAACTGAACGGCAGAATGGGCAAAACAAGTGACCTGTTATATAAAACAGGCATTCAGTTACTGTTCAACTGAACGGTAGAATGGGCAAAACAAGTGACCTGTTATATAAAACAGGCATTCAGTTACTGTTCAACTGAACGGTAGAATGGGCAAAACAAGTGACCTGTTATATAAAACAGGCATTCAGTTACTGTTCAACTGAACGGTAGAATGGGCAAAACAAGTGACCTGTTATATAAAACAGGCATTCAGTTACTGTTCAACTGAACGGTAGAATGGGCAAAACAAGTGACCTGTTATATAAAACAGGCATTCAGTTACTGTTCAACTGAACGGCAGAATGGGCAAAACAAGTGACCTGTTATATAAAACAGGCATTCAGTTACTGTTCAACTGAACGGTAGAATGGGCAAAACAAGTGACCTGTTATATAAAACAGGCATTCAGTTACTGTTCAACTGAACGGCAGAATGGGCAAAACAAGTGACCTAAGTGACTTTGAGCGTGGTATGATCGCCAGTTCCAGTATCTCAGAAACGTCCGGCCTCACAGAATAGTGCGACAAACAAAAAAACATCCTGTCAGCGGCAGACTAGTGAGCAAAAACAGCTCGTTGATGAGAGGTCGAAGGAGAATGGCCAGAATCGCGCAAGCTTACAGGCGGGCCACAAACAGGCAAATAACAGCACAGTACAACAGGTGTGCAGAACGGCATCTGGGAACGCACAACTAATCAGTCCACGGATGGGTTATTGCAGCCAAATACCACACCGGGTTCCACTCCTATTTGCTAAAAACAAGAAGCGGCTCCAGTGGGCATGCGATCAGCAACACTAGACAAATGAGGAGTGGAAAACATTGCCTAGTCCCGGTTCCTGTTGCGTCATGCTGATGGCAAAGTCAGGATTTGACGTAAGCAGCATGAGTCCATGCCCCATCCTGCCTGCTGTCAACGGTACAGGTCTAATGGTGTGGCAAATTCCTGGCACACATTAGGTCCCTTGATAACAATTGAGCAACATTTGCAATCCCTGAATAATTCAGGCTGTTTTGGAGTCGGGGGGGGGGGGGTCCGAGTTGGTACTAGATGGGTGTACCTAATAAACTGAGTCAATGGTCTCAACTATGAATGCCAAAACATGCACCATACTTATTGAATTATTGAGATAGTGATAAGCACATTGTAAATAAGTGTACTACTCTCTTCCTTTCTTTCTCCCCCTTCCTCTAGGCCTGTCTCTGTCTCTCTACTTACATCGCTCGGCTCAACACTGCCCTCTGCGTTCCACTTCATTAGGCCTCTCTTGCGTCACCACTGGGCCCCGTCACCATGGCAACACCAATGGGATTAGCATGCATACTGCAGTGGTGACAGATAGCGAGCCTGGTCTGCTGCCCCCAGCTGGACCACTGGAAAACTACAAACACATCAGGCCACATCAGGACTGCTGTAGCGTTCCTGACACAGTTTTTCTAACGAGTTTCTGGTACAACTAATGAATTTCTGCTAAAGTATCAGGTGCACACTACTACCTCCACTGAAAATGAATCATTGTATAGCTGACCTGAAACCACACACAAAGGGATAATAATATCATTGTTCATAAGCACACACACACACCTCTTTTCACCAGGGGTGATTCATCAAGAGACAGGCAAGGGGAACACAGCCCTATAATCAAATATTCTATAAGGATCTAAGGGATTAAGCTAGTGTAACACTGCCCCCCCACACACACACACACATTTTATCTACACCCAATGGCAAAATCTGTAGAATATGGGGGGGGGGGGGGGGGGGGTACACAGACCCGCGAGCCACTGCGGCCATCGTGATTTCATATATGTTTTGTGGCCCTTACCCCCATCAAAGTTGCCCAACCCTGGTCTACACTGAAACACACAACAAATGGCTGCTGATATACACAGCTGTATTATTGATGGATTTGTTTACCCTGTTGGGGGAAAATGTAGTCATAGAATGTCACCTTAAATCCAAGACCTGGGATGGAGAGAGAGAGGGATTATCATTTCTAGTTTAAATGACTTATTGTTTAACTGAGGCCACGGGCACACAACACAGGCCTTGGATCAGCAGATGAGGAATGGTAAACGTGACAGAGTAATTTATAGGTCGCTATCAATACACGTCACAATACATTGCAATGTGTTTGATTTGGGTGCTCGGGGGAGGAGACCCACAGCTCCGCAAAAAAACTTTGACAACTATACTACATGCTGTTTTCAAGGGATTGTTAAATAAATGTTAGAGCTGCTTTGTTTTAATATCATCACTACCATCAGAGTTACACAGCAAGTAACTGCATGCTTTTTATTGATCATATCATTTCAGATAGGTGAGCGTAGCCTATTCATTTGGCATGTAGCTAGATAGCTAAGCGAGCAACATTTAGCTTGCCTTAGAGATTAGGCTTTTGGAATGAGCTTGACATCGTGATTAAACACTCTTAAAAACAAAAGGGGATAATGTTAGCCAACTTCGCTATGTAAGCCTACGTTGGTTGGGGGAAAAAGTACATTAGGTCTCCTTACCACTATGTTTAGCCAACTGTACAACGTTTCGACCAGTAGCTTGCAAAGTGAACGTTATCAGCTAACAGTACATCTGCAAATGCACCCTTTTGATGCTTGACAGGCAGAGCGCCCATAAAGGAAGGAAAATTAACCTAAAGCACTTACACTTGTCAGGAATAGTTCCCTTTTATATCACTCAAATATCCAATTAACGGTGGCAAATATTGAGAGATATCATCAGGCTAGCTTCACACATCTGAAATTACATGATCAATTCCTTACATCAGCCGGAAGCTGTTGCCGAGAGAGGCTTGGTATTTGACAGTGGAGAAGGAGTGCATGGCAGTCAAGTGGTCTTTAGATTCGTTCAGGTACTCTCGCTTTGGCCGGAAGTTCTCAGTAGAGATGGACCACGGTGCTCTGCAGTGGATGGACAGGATAAAGGACTCCAATGCCCACATCCCCCACTGGTACCTTTCCATGCAGCCATACAGGTTCACCATCAGCTATGTCCCGGGAAAGGACAATGCCACGGCTGACTTCCTTTCCTGCTGGCCCGCCAGCTGGAAACTAGAGGGGTGGTGTGTGACGGCTGCACCGCCGTAAAAAGTAAAAGTAAAAAACCACTGCCTAACAAATATCCTTTTCATTTTATGCACATTAACACTCACTTTGCACTATACACATAATGGGCTCTATTTTCAGCTGCCGTTAAGACGGGGCTAGTGTCAAACACACGTTAGTTTGCAATTTCGTCATGTAAAAACTGGCACACTGGCATTTTCCATCCTTACCACCAGGTTCGGCAATTCACCTGTCTTATATCAGCTCGCTTGTGCTCAGATGGGTGGGGTGGTAATATTTGAGGTGTGTCCCTAAAAACATGATCCAAAGTGCTAGTTTCATGCAGCACTAATAGAGATAGAAACAAGAGTAGCTTAATGTGCTTTTGGTGCATGCATATATATATATATATATATATATATAAGTAGTCTAGACCAGGTATTTCCAACCTGGGGTACGCCAAATAAAAATGTGATTCACATAAAATAAAAAAAATAAATTAAATTATATTTTCCAACAGGGCTATACATTTGTGTGAGTTTTTTTTCTAGCCTGATTAGCCTCGTTTCACTGCCCAAAATAAAATTAAACCATCTAGAGTTCAGCGAAATAACACAATGTCAAACACAGGTAGTCTAGTCAAATAATTAACATCCAATCACATTAACCGTTACTCTCTCGCGGGAATTCCACTAACGGTCCGTATGTAGCCAAACATAGCTGCTGCTCATTCCGTTTGCTCGAAAATTGATAAATTATTTTTTAAAGTAAGGCCCGCGTCCATAGAGACACATACCAGCTCTACTGGTAGTACTGCTACTACCAGCAGTACTACACCTGCACCTGTCGACAACAAGTTGTTCTGCTTCCACGAGCACATCCAATGCTAGCATCAGTAATTCTACATTTGTTGTTAGCCCAGCTAGCATGGACACTGACAGTTGTGAATCTGATGCAGCCGAAGAGCTACTGCCTCCTTACCCGGGAAAGCACAGAACAACAGACAGGGACGTTGGACCATCTTAGAGGCGCAAACATGATGAGAACTATATTGATTAGGAGTTCACTTATATTGGGAGTAGGGCCTTCCCTCAGCCACAGTGTGTTATATGTGCAAAAATACTATCTCACAACTCGATGAAACCTTCCATCTTGTGCAGACATTTAGAAACAAAACATGCCAATTTGAAAAATAAGCCACGGGAGTTTTATGAGCGAGAATTAACACGACTTTCGTGTAGTAAGACATGTATGAAAGCAACAGATACCATTAATAAGAAGGGGCTAGAAGCGTCTTATATGGTGAGCTACCGAGTGGCTAGGACAGGCAAGCCCCATACTATTGCAGAGGACTTCATTCTTTCTGCTGCTGCAGATATGGCTGAGACAATGCTGGGGAAAAGGCCCAAAAAACTATACAGACAATGACCCCATCAAACAACACTGTTTCACAACGCATCAGTGACATGGCAGATGTTTTGAAAGAATTACTGCTTCACACTCAAGCCAGTGAATTCTATGCGTTACAACTGGATGAGTCAACAGACAACACTGTTGACACCAGCCTGGCGCAGCTCCTGGTATAGAGCATATTGAACAGCTTTGCGATATCAAATGGACTTTGGTGATGTTAGTATCCGTACTGATGGCGCAAAAGCCATGACAGGGAGACATAGTGGAGTGGTAACGCGCGTGCAAGCAGTTGCTCCCGAAGACACTTGGGTACACTGCAGCATCCACCGAGAGGCTCTTGCGGCCAAGGGAATGCAGCTTGAAAAGATGTTGTGAAAATGGTAAACTTTTTTTAAGCAAGGCCCCTGAACTCCCATGTATTTTCTGCACTACGCAATGCTATGGGCAGCGACCATGTAACGCCTTTACAACATACAGAAGTGCGCTGGTTATCAAGGGGCAAAGTATTGACACGTTTAAAAAAAAAATGAGGAACAAGCTTAGTTTTCTACACTGACCATTTTCACTTGACTGACCTCTTGCATGATGATGAGTTTCTCACACGACTGGCCAAAATTGAGGCTATGATTAAGAAGTTGGAGCTCTTCTCTGTCTGCATTAACAAGGACAATGCATAGGTCTTTGCATCATTGTATGATATTTTGTGTGCAAATGAACTCAAGCTTACGGACAATGTCAAATGTGATACAGCGAAGCACCCGAATGAGTTGGGTGCGCAATTACGCAGGTACTTTCCCCAAATGGATGAGACAAACTGGATTCGTTATCCCTTTCATGCCCTGCCTGCACTCCACTTACCGATATCTGAACAGGAGAGCCTCATCGAAATGGCAAAAAGTGGTTCTGTGAAAATTGCATTTAATCAGAAGCCACTGACAGATTTCTGGATTTGGCTGTGCTCAGAGTATCCTGCCTTGGCAAATCGCGCTGTTAAGACACTGATGCCCTTTTTAACCACATACCTATGTGAGAGTGGATTCTCGGCCCTCACTAGCATGAAAACTAAATACAGGCACAGAATGTGTGTGGAAAATGATTTAAGACTGAGACTCTCTCCAATACAACCCAACATTGCAGAGTTATGAACATCCTTTCAAGCACACCCTTCACATTAACCTGTGGTGAGTTATTCACAATTTTCGATTAACAAATAAGATTTTATATGCAAGATGGTTAAATAAAGAGAAAAATAATTGATTATTGTTATATTATTATTTGTGCCTTTGTCACTTCCCACAAGCCGGGTTGTGACAAAAACTCACACTCATTCTTATGTTTAATAAATGTATCATATAGTGTGTGGCAGGCTTACAATGATGACAAAAAAACAACATTTGAGAGTGCGTTGATCCTGGTGCTAGAGGGGGTAACGCAGCTGGAGGTTGAATGTTTGAAGGGGTACGGGACTATAAAAAGTTTAGGAACCACTGGTCTAGACTGTCAATAAAGGGTTTGGCTCCCGAGACCACTTGGCTATACATCTTAATCACCAAAGCTTTATTAAAATATCAAGTTTGAGAGGAGTAAAACAGTGAGCTGACATTCCTTTGTTTATCTATGCATTGTAGGCAGGCCCACATTATTTTAGCCATGCAGGTCTCGTTTTGGATGTGCATAAAACCCTCCATAGTCTGCTTTGTTTTAATATTAAATGCCCAAAGGGAACAATTTTTGGTGCCTGTAAGTGTGACACAGCCTATTTAAAACAAGTTGTTTCATTTGGTTTAGAATTTGATTAGAATTATTCGTTCTCTTTTTAGGCCTTATCAATAATTAATTTAATCAAGCTTATTAAATGCAATTTTACAATAGGCATAGTGAATTCCAAGAATAACAACAAAAACTATAGTCTCAACAGCCAATTATTGCAGGATATCAGTCACAACATCCACCAGTATTTCAGTTCTCAAAGCATAGCACCATTTGCCTTTGAAGCCATGCAATTACTTAGAACAATGTGGACTGCAAATGGGTTGAAGTTAACGTATTTAGCAAAGATGGTATAGGTCTACATTTTGTTATTTCATTTCTGTAAGCCATTTAACAAACGATTACAGACTGACATGCTGACCAGACCGGACACGTGCGTGAGCATCGCAAAATAAATTTAGAAATCCATGTTATTCAATTATTGCACCCACACTGCTCGCCGCCAACGAGCGTCTGCGATGCCAAGGGCTAAAATAGAAGTCAGTTCTATTTCTGATGCAGAACGAGCTGAAAGTCCTGCCTCTCCCATCTCCTCATTGGTTTATAGAAGCAGGTACCCACGTGCCATCTCCTCATTGGTTATACCCACGTGGGTGATTGAAAGACAAACTGTTTTGCCGGTGGTCGTGGTAATACTATGAAAGTTTAGATGCCAATCACCATATAAGTTCAAAGATGAAAAGGGCTGGAAGGAGGAGAGATGACTAGAAACGATTCGGTTGGCCGCTTTATGTGTGGATTAATTGTCGGAGTAGAGGACCTTGTGCATATTAGGTAAAATAACTCAATGTTTATATCCCAGGACAAATTAGCTAGCAACAGCAAGCTAGCTTAATAGGACAAATTAGCTAGCAAGTGCAAGCTAAATAGCTAAATTGCCATACATGTTTAATGCTTTTCGACCTGTCCCCAAATGAATGACATTGGTTCAGAGTTTGTTTTGATATTTTAACCTGCGTGTCGTGATCGCGTTTGGTGTAGGGTGGCGCACGCGCGCAGCCGGTTTGGTTTGGGTTCCGTGTAACATTGGTTGATTAGTTGATTCCAAGGCAATACATAAACTGAAAACACCCATATGTTTTGACATGCAGCACGTTCTGATAGGCCCTTGAGAGGCCAAGCCTCGACACACCCACAACTTGTTTATTCATCAAAACATAGCCATTTTGCTCCAAACGTAGCAAGTGCGCGGATAACTGTGATAGTGAAAATAGTACAAATATTCCTTACACACACCTGAACCTATAGCGCCTGCCCGTAGATTTCCCATTGCGTACGGTTTGTTAAAATGGAGCCCAATATATAAATGACGAGCGACAAAGATTCTTTCTTATATCCCACATATAACTTTATTCCAGAAATACAGTTTAACATTTGCCATCCTTCTTTCACAATAACCAGGTTTCCACCCAACCACTTCATGAATTAGCTGATGCATGAAAAAAAGTCACGACCGTGCAGATGGAAACAGTATATGCCAGTACAATTTGATAAATGCCGACAGACAATTTGTTCGTTCGACATGGTGGCATCTTTTTGTGTGTACAATTCATCATGTGAGAAATGACGGTGGAAATGCCTTTACACGGAACCCAAACCAGCGCGTGAGCCATCGTGCATACATTTATTTTGTCCCTCTACACCAAATGCAACCACAACACGCAGGTTAAAATATCCAAACAAACTCTGAACCAATTACATTAATTTGGGGACAGGTCGAAAAGCATTAAACATTTATGGCTTAAGGACAACAATGTCAAGTTATTGGAGTGGCCATCATAAAGGCCTGACCTCAATCCTATAGTAAATGTGTTGACAGACTGAAATCAAAGCGTGTGCGTGGAGGAATGGGCCAAAATGCACCCAACTTATTGTGGGAAGCTTGTGGAAGGCTAAGTTTGACCCAAGTTAAACAATTTAAAGGCAATGCTACCAAATACTAATTGAGTGTATGTAAACTTCTGACCCACTGGGAATGTGATGAAAGAAATAAAAGCTGAAATAAATCACTTTACTATTATTCTGACATTTCACATTCTGAAAATAAAGTGGTGATCCTAACTGACCTAAAACAAGGGATTTTTACTAGGATTAAATGTCAGGAATTGTGAAAAACTGAGTTTAAATGTATTTGTATGTGAATTGGACTACGCCCAGGGTTTCTGGGATGATGGTGTTGATGTGAGCCATGTCCAGCCTTTTAAAGCATTTCATGGCTACAGATGTGAGTGCTATGGGGCGGTGGTCATGTAGGCAGGTTACTTTGGCGTTCTTAGGCACAGGGACTATTGTGGTCTGCTTGAAACATGTAGGTGTTACAGACTGGGTCAGGGAGAGGTTGAAAATGTCAGTGTAGACACTTGCAGCACATGCTATGAGTGCCTGAATGTTGACCTGTTTAAAAAGGTCTTACTCACATCGGCTACGGAGAGCGTGATCACACAGTCATCAGGAACAGCTGATGCTCTCATGTATGGTACAGTGTTGCTTGCCTCGAAGCGAGCATAGAAGCGATTTAGCTTGCGTCACTGGGCAGCTCACTGCTGGGTTTCCCTTTGTATTCCGTGATAATTTGCAAGCCCTGCCACATCCGACAAGTGTCAGAGCAGGTGTAGTAGGATTCGATCTTAGTCATGTATTGCCGCTTTTCCTGTTTGATGGTTCATCGGAAGGCGTAGTGCGATTTCTTATAAGCGTCCGGATTAGTGTCCCGCTCCTTGAAAGTGGCAGCTCTAGCCTTTAGCTAAGTGTGGATGTTGCCTGTAATCCATGGATTCTGGTTGGGATATGTCGGTAAGGTCACTGTGGGGATGACCTTGTCAATGCAATTTTTAATGAAGCCGACGACTGATGTGGTATATTCCTCAATGCCATCGGATGAATTCCAGAACATATTCCAGTCTGTGCTAGCAAAACAGTCCTGTAATTTAGCATCTGCTTAATCAGACCACTCCCGTATTGAGTCACTGTTACTTCCTATTTTAGTTTTGTTGGTATGCAGGAACCAGGAGGATAGAGTTATAGTCAAATTTGCCAAATGGAGGGTGAAGGAGAGCTTTGTACACGTCTCTGTGGGAGGAGTGAAGGCAATCTAGAGTTTCTTTTTTCGTGCAGTTGCACGTGACATGCTGGTGGAAATTACTGTAGGTAAAATGGATTTCAGTTTTCCTGCATTAAAGTCCCCGGCCACTAGGAGTGCTGAATCTTGATGTCCATTTTCTAGTTTGCTTGTGGCCTTATACAGCTTGTTGAGTGTGGTCTTAATGCCAGCATTGGTTTGTGGTGGTAAATAGACAGCTACGAAGAATATAGATGAAAACTCTATGTAAATAGTGCTGTCTACAGCTTATCATGAGGTACTTGAACTCAGGCGAGCAAATCCTTGAGTCTCCCTTAATATTAGATATTGCACACCAAATTATGTTGGCAAAGAGATGCACACCACCCCCCTGATGGAGGCTGCTGTTCTGTCTTGCCGATGCAGGAAAACCCAGCTAACTGTAAATTATCCATGTCCTTGTTCAGCCACAACTCGGTGAATCATAGAATATTACAGATTTTAATGTCCCGTTGATAGGATGGTCTCGAACGGAGATCATCCAGTTTATTCTCCAGGTATCACACGTTCACCAGTAGAATGGAGGGTAAAGGCGGATTATCCCATCCCCAATGCAGTCTTGCCAGGCATCCGGCTCTTCAACCTCTAACGGCTTCTCCTATTCATACGGATGACTGGGATTTGGGCCTGGTCCGAAAAGAGCAGTATCTCCTTCGCGTCAGACTCATTAAAGGAAAAATCATCATCCAGTTTGAGGTTAGTAATCGCTGTTCTGATGTCCAGAAGCTCTTTTCAGTCATAGGAAACGATGGCGGAAATATTATTTGCAAAAAAAACACAAAATAGCACAATTGGTCAGGAACCCGTAAAACAGCAGCCACCCCCTCCTGCGACATTTGTTGAAAGGGTTGGAGGGTCATTGGTAAATGCCAACCCTCTGTTCACTCCGGGGGAACTCTTTTTCCCTTGATGAGTTTAAAATAGCTAAGTACAGATATACATTGATATTGTGTACTGTTATTGCTAAAAATAATGCTTGTACTTAAACATGATCAGTAGATCTAAATGTTATATATCATTATTGTCTGTACTTGAACTTGATAGTTTGCACACTTGCCTTGGAACAGAGTATGGAACCCCTTATAGTCTCTGTGTAATGTTCCTTCTTGGAGTTAATTTTTGGTTTATGTATGTTCTGTTCCTGCACTTTAGATCTTAGTTCTTTTTTAAGTTGAGACTTTATAGGACAGTCCGTTTTTTTTCCATTCCAGTGAACGTATCCCTTTTGTCTATTTTAAAGCATATATTGTTATGCCTAATCAGTTGTATCTTGTTGCCTGTTAGGTCATCCCTGACAGTGCAGTATAGATTGATTGGTGGGTGGGGTTATTCTGGAAGTAATTAACTCTCAATCATACAGCCTTCCTTACTGAGAGGTCCCATTAAGACCTAGTGCTGCATTCCTCTCCTATGACAGCAACACTGATTGGCTCCCAGATTTAAACCAGGTCCCCAGGCTACAGGGGCCACTGCCAAGAGAGATATATAAAAAGAGAAAGAGAAAGAGAGAGAGAGAGAATAGAACATAACTTCAAGGAGAGGTAGAGAGACTAGAAGAGACAGAAACTGAGAAAATTAGAGAGAAGTAAAGAGTTAGTGAGAGCATTGTGCCAGCTCAGCATGTATAGCCATTGCCTTGGTCTGTGAGGGGAGAAATTAAGACTGAAGCTGGTCGGAAAGGCTCTCTCAGTTCACGGGTACACACACAAACACACTATTTACTGTGAAGGTTCTCTGAGATAAAGATCTTTCACACTGTATCACATGCATGGACTGTGACGACACAAGCACACGTTACTGAGGGTGTGTGAATAATGCAGATAGTCAGTGATCCCGTTCTTCAATGGGTAGGTATGCTGATATGACTGGTCCAAAACACCCACGGTGTTAAGATCACAGGTGTGATACCTTGATTTTTCCTGTTTAGCATCTCCTTGGAAGAAATGACATAAGGCTTATTGTCTCCTGGCACTTCTCTCCCTCCCTCTCAACCTGTTCCACTGCCACCCTCCCTCCTTCCGTTCTGTCTCTCTCTATTGGGTAAATAAGCTACAGCTGAGGTTGAATTAAAGGCTGTTTGATAAAGCTCCCCAGTCCATATTGTGATAATATTGGAGCCTACTGGGCTCTGCTCTCTGTGGTCCAGACACAGGGGCGAGAGAGATCGAGACAGACAGTGAGAGAAACCCTGTGATTAGTCTGCAGAAGCATCATTCAACCTCTTTGTCCGTCTCCTGATGTCCAACTGTTCTGCACTGATCTTCATCATGGATTCATACACACTTCTCATTGACCACGAGAGATGATTTATTTGACTAATCAAATCGAAGTCTTCCAAGTCATGTGTATAGTCAGTGGAGTTTAGTTAGTAAATCAAAATGTGTTTGTCACATACACGTGTTTAGCAGATGTTATTGCGGGTGTAGCGAAATGCTTGTGTTTCTAGCTCTAACAGTGCAGTAATATCTAACCATTTTACAACACACACAAATCTAAAGTACCAGTTTAGTTTTCTGCACTGCCACTAGGTGGCAGATGTCAGTCAACACCACCTAGACGTGTACCTACTCTGATTAAGACATCAGTGCAGTGCGGTAATCACAGGCCTCTAGCCTCCTTAATTAACCTCTCTAATTATAATGATTATGTTCCTCACAACAGACACAGATCAAATAGCCAGGTCAGCTTTGAGATGATCTAAAACACAAGACAAAGATGGAATTACCACTTCTGAGACCACCACGTTACAGCCTTGATCCCAAGGTTTAGAAAAACAGGACATTGGTTCATGCTGATGATATCAAGGACCTGCTACAATAGTCTCACAATCATCCTTCCCCTCCTATCCTTTTGAACCTTGCCCAAGCTTTACACTGGACATACTTCCTTATATAGTAGCCTATTAAACCCAAATCTCTCTTCTTCCGTTTCCTCAAGCACACCTCTCACATCAACCATCCCTCCAACTGTACTTCTCTTATCAATCCCCTCCACCCTCTTCCTCTGACCCTTGGAGCGGGCACAACTGACCCACTTTCCTGCCACTGTGACGGTGCTGCTGAGTCAGAGATTGCCAGGATGTTAAACAACACACACACACGGGTCGATGGCGAGAAATTATCCACATCACAAACCCACATTTACACACTTCACATCTACTCTACAGTCAAATGTTTGTTACACACACACACACACACACACACACACACACACACACACACTTTCCAAGCTGTACAGCAGCATAGGCTAAGGGAATAGTGGCATAATGAGAAGAGACATGGTAATAACAAGAGGGGAGAGAGAGAGACACACACACAAATAAGCAGGCGCATCCTATGCCACACCTCTTGTATAACAGATCCTCTCCATCAACCCAAAACTACTGCAGTCATTGGCCTGCTCAGCAACATCCTCCATCTCCCAGGGAGCAGGAACAATGATCCTTAACAGAACAGTCCTGCAAATGCTCCATCAAAACTTCTCCATCTCCACAGACTGGTAGAGCCACATTAGCGCTCAGCTCCGCTATTCGTCGATGTCACCACACACACTGACTGGGAGTGTGTGTGTGTCCTGTCTGTTACCATGCAGAGTCAAACCTCTCTCTCCCATAGCAGTGTGTTCTTCTGACAGTGGAACAGTCAGTACCAGTTAGTTACAGGCTGATTCTGGGTCAGTGCCAGAGAAGAGCCGTGCGGCGTGGCCAGCTTCACAGACAACAAAGACTGATCTCAGACCAGCAGGGGGAGTCTAATTACAGTTTTTCTCAATCACTTTAAAGCATTTTATGGAACAATGTTGTCGATTTTAAAAACAGGATCCATAAGACACAGATCTTGTGGTCTATTGCAAAACAGTAAATGCATTTTCAGAATGTAGTTGCCTTCTCCAAACAAATACATTTTTAACTAGGCAAGTCAGTTAAGAACAAATTCTTATTTACAATGACAGCCGACCCCGGACGACGCTGCGCCAATTGTGCGCCACCCTATGGGACTCCCAATCACGGACAGATGTGATACAGCCTGGATTTGAATCAGGAATTGCACTGAGATGCAGTACATTAGACTGCTGCGCCACTCGGGAGCCCAATATTACATGTATCAACTAGGGTCTAAGCTAAGATACATGTGAATTTCTGTGTTTTGTGCTTTTTGCTAATTGATGTTAAAAGGTAAAACAATGGTAATGTTTTAAAAACTTTTTTGTTGTTGAAATTATGAAATAGACTACATCAT
Source organism: Oncorhynchus clarkii lewisi (assembly GCF_045791955.1). Lineage (NCBI taxonomy): Eukaryota > Metazoa > Chordata > Actinopteri > Salmoniformes > Salmonidae > Oncorhynchus > Oncorhynchus clarkii. The sequence continues at coordinate 48,293,275 of NC_092153.1, read as the reverse complement.
CCAAAAGTATGTGGACACCTCCTTGTCAAACATCTCATCCCAAAATCATGGCCGTTAATAGGGAGTTGGTCCCCCATTTGCTACAATAACAGCCTCCACTCTTCAGGAAGGCTTTCCACTAGATGTTGGAACGTTGCTGCAGGGACTTGCTTCCATTCAGCCACAAGAGCATTAGTGAGGTCGGGCAATGATGTTGGGTGATTAGGTCTGGCTCGCAGTCTGTGTTTAAATTTATCCCAAAGGTTTTTGATGGGGTTGAGGTCAGGGCTTTGTGCATGCCAGTCAAGTTCTTCCACACAGATCTCAACAAACCATTTATGTATGGACTTCGCTTTGTGCACAGGGGCATTGTCATGCTGAAACAGGAAAGGGCCTTCCCCAAACTGCTGCCACAAAGTTGGAAGTTCAGAATTGTCTAAAATATCATTGTATGCTGTAGTGCTAATATTTCCCTTCACTGAAACTGAGGGGCCTAACCCGAACCATAGGATACAGCCCCAGACCATCATTCCTCCTCCACCAAACATTACAGTTGGCACTATGAATTGGGGCAGGTATCGTTCTTCTGGCATCCCCCAAACCCAGATGTGTCTGTCGGACTGCCAGATGGTAAAACATGATTCATCACTCCAGAGAACGGGTTTCCACTGCTCCAGAGTCCAATGGCGGCGAGCTTCACACCCCTCCAGCCGACGCTTGGCATTGCACATGGTGATCTTAGGCTTGTGTGTGGCTGCTCAGCCAAAGAAACCCATTTCATGAAGCAGTATGGAACTCAGTAGTGAGTGTTGCAACTGGGAACAGACTATTTTTTACATGCTTCACGCTTGGCGGTCCCGTTCTGTGATCTTGTGTGGCCTACCACTTCACGTTGTTGCTCCTAGATGTTTCCACTTCACAATAAAAGCACTTAGAGTTGACCGGGGCAGCTCTAGCAGGGCAGAAATCTGACCAACTGACTCTTTGGAAAAGTGGCATCCTATGACGGCACTACGTTGAAAGTCACTGAACTCTTCAGTAAGGCCATTCTACTGCCAATGTTTGTCTATGGAGATTGCATGGCGGTGTGCTTGGTTATATACACCTGTCAGCAACGGGTGTAGGTGAAATAGCCAAATCCACTAATTTGAAGGGGTGTCCACATACTTTTGTATATATAGTGTAGTTTGACAACCCTTTTTGTAAGCTTTTAAAATGATATAAATCGCAACCATTTATATTTTCCAGTGATCTTGAAATGGATGTCTCATGGTATGGTGGGGTATGCATAATGGGTCAACTTTGAGCACCTTAATCTTTTGAATGTTTTGGCATTCAGGTCCAAAAAGCTACTTTCCGAGCAATTCTACAATGGGAAACTATGTATGGAAGGTTTTGTTCAAATCAAGAGGTTCTGTCAAAAAGTGATTGAATTCAAATTGATTTACCCATACATAGGCTGGTATGATCATCGTTTAAAACAGAGGGTTCCCAACCTATTTTCTCTCAGGACCCACTATTTCACATTAGATTTTTTGTTTATTGACATAGCCTATATTAAATACAACACCAGCTTGATTTTGTTTAATTTGAGGGACCTAGGGAAATGTTGTTTTGAAGCTCATTTCCTGTAATTCCACGGAGATCAACAAGACTCATTAGAGTCCCCTGGATCAATGAATTGGACAATTGTAAGGTTCAAAGAAATTACGCAAGAAATTGGGAAAATAAGTCAGGCTGCTCGGTTGACACACTGTCAATTGAGACATTGTGACTAAACTCATTACCGAAACAAGATAAATGACAAAAAACTATGGAAAAAGACATTGGAGGACCTTAAATGATATTACGGGCAGAAAACCCAATTAATCTCCATCGTTCATTGAAGTTAATGGGTCACTGTTCTTAGTAAACAGATCGAGAAAACTGCGTTTGAAAAAATACAATGGTATTTTTCAAAGAACAAGTTAACTACGGACTTTCAGCATGCATACCGGGAAGGGCATTCAACTTGTACTGCACCGACTCAGATGACTGATGATTGATTAAAATACATAAATAATAAGACGATAGTTGGAGCTGTACTGTTAGATTTCAGTGTAGCATTATGTTAATGATCAAAAAAATATATTGAAAAAACAAACTTGCCATGGCTTTACATCAACTGCCATCACATGGTTGGAGAGTTACTTATCCAATAGAACACAGATAATATTATTCAATGGAAGCTTATTTAGCATAAGACATGTACAGTGCGAACAATTGTACAAATCTCCCCAAATGTTATTCCACTACAAAATATGTTTTATTAACATCATTTATATGAACCCTCAATGCAATTATACATACAGTGCCTTGCGAAAGTATTCGGCCCCCTTGAACTTTGCAACCTTTTGCCACATTTCAGGCTTCAAACATAAAGATATAAAACTGTATTTTCCAAATTATTTTGAATAATTTTGCATGCCCAATTTTTCAGTTTTTGATTTGTTAAAAAAGTTTGAAATATCCAATAAATATCGTTCCACTTCATGATTGTGTCCCACTTGTTGTTGATTCTTCACAAAAAAATACAGTTTTATATCTTTATGTTTGAAGCCTGAAATGTGGCAAAAGGTCGCAAAGTTCAAGGGGGCCGAATACTTTCGCAAGGCACTGTATTCTCTTTTACAGCAATTGATTTGATTGGGCTCCCGAGTGGCACAGCGGTCTAAGGCACTATATCTCAGTGCTAGAGGCGTCACTACAGACCCTGGTTCAATTACAGGCTGCATCTCAATCGGCCGTGATTGGGAGTCCCATAGGGCGACGAACAATTGGCCCAGCGTCGTCTGGGTTAAGGGTTGGCTGGGGTAGGCCGTCATTGTAAATAAGAAATTGTTCTTAACTGACTTTCCTAGTTAAATAAAAAGACACCATCAATAAAATTGATAGCGACAGAGCCACACATTGTATAAGATTACTTCCTAAGCAAAGTACAATTTCTTTGACTCCTTGACTTTAGGTTGAGGCTCAGCTTCTGGATTTCATAGAGACAAACCATCATAGTCTTCCTCTGGCATTTTATCACTTGTTTCTGGCCTAAAGCTTAGTGGATTCATGCACTGTTTTATACCGGTATAAACAATTGCGAATAGTAAAAAAAGAAAAAATCAAGGGGTCAAGTGACCACCCACGAAATGTTGGTGCCCCATATGGGCAGAGAACCCCCTAGGTTGGGAAGCCCTGGTTGAGTAGACTTTCCATTGGCGCACTGAAACACAATCCACGATAGTGCATACAATGGAGGAGCACAACTAATAGGAATGTATAGGCCTCAATCCACACTAAAGCTAAGTTCTAAAGAGGAAGGTCATACTGTTGGCGATGATGACTTAAGAGTAGGGCCTGGGACAATACCAAGTATTGCAATATTTTTTCCATGGCAAAAATTAAAACACGAAGCAGAATAAACTATATAGTCCTTTAAAAACCTGCTGTATGTAAAATATTGTGTGCTTTAGCTTGGAAAAACACTAAATGTGACTGGATGATAACAATGTTAGTTTCCAACATTAGGGCTGTTTTCCTATAGAAGTAAAAATCTGCTTCGTGTTGTGTTTAGAATTTCATGCAGCAGTAATTACTGATTGCCGGAAACAGTGAACATAATTGCACACATTTATCTTCTGATTAAAAAATCTGTTAATATTCTGTGAACAAAACACTTACGTGAATTTTGTATTCACTGATGACATTTGTATTTCAAGCTTTGCAAAAGGTGGTCAGGTACAAAAGCAAGACAACTATCCTGTAAATGTATTTAAGCATTTGATCATTGCTGTCCTGCTATAGATGCATTTCAACACAGATCTCAAAATTGCTTGTAATCGATTGAGAAAAACTAACAAATCACAGTAATCGATGGAGTTAATTGTGTGTGTGTGGTATAGAGGTCGACCGATTATGATTGTTCAATGCCGATACAGATTATTGGAGGACCAAAAAAGCCGATACCGATTAAATCGGCCAATTTTTTCCGCATTTATTTGTAATAATGACAATTACAACAATACTGAATGAACACTTATTTTAACTTTATATAATACATCCATAAAATCATTTTAGCCTCAAATAAATAATGAAACATGTTCAATTTGGTTTAAATAATGCAAAAACAAAGTGTTGGAGAAGAAAGTAAAAGTGCAATATGTGCCATGTAAGAAAGCTAAGGTTTAAGTTCCTTGCTCAAAACATGAGAACATAGATGAAAGCTGGTGGTTCCTCTTAACATGAATCTTCAATATTCCCAGGTAAGAGGTTTTAAGTTGTAGTTATTATAGGAATTATAGGGCTATTTCTCTCTATACCATTTGTATTTCATTAACCTTTGACTATTGGATGTTCTTATAGGCACTTTAGTATTGCCAGTGTAAGCCCTCTCCTCGCTCCTCCCTGGGCTCGAACCAGGAACACAACGACAACAGCCACCCTCGATGCAGCGTTACCCATGCAGAGCAAGGGAAACAACCACAGGCTCAGAACGAGTGACGTTTGGAACGCTATTAGCGTGCGCTAACTAGCCAGCCATTTCACTTCGATTACACCAGCCTCATCTCGGGAGTTGATAGGCTTGAAGTCATAAACAGCGCAATGCTTGACACACAACAAAGAGCTGCTGGCAAAAGGCACAAAAGTGCTGTTTGAATGAATGTTTACGCGCCTGCTTCTGCCTACCACCTACCACTGACTCAGTCAGATACTTAGATACTTGTATGCTCAGTCAGATTATACGCAACGCGGGACACTCTAGATAATATCTAGTAATATCATCAACCATGTGTAGGTACTAGTGATTATGATTGATTGATTGTTTTTTATAAGATAAGTTTAATGCTAGCTAGCAATTTACCTTGGCTTACTGCATTCGCGTAACAGGCAGTCTCCTTGTGGAGTGTAACAAGAGGCAGGTCGTTATAGCGTTGGACTAGTTAACTGTAAGGTCGCAAGATTGGATCCCCCGAGCTGACAAGGTGAAAATCTGTCGTTCTGCCCCTGAAGGAGGCAGTTAACCCACCGTTCCTAGGCTGTCATTGAAAATAAGAATGTGTTCTTAACTGACTTGCCTAGTTAAATAAAGATTAAATAAAGGTGTAATTTTTTTTTTACAGATTTCCGATTGTTACGAAAACTTGAAATCGGCCCTAATTAAATCGGCTATTCCGATTAATCGGTCGACCTCTAGTGTGGTACAATGAAACACTGAGAGCCTCCATAGGACACTTTGTAACATGGCAGGGCCCCTCTCCTAATCTCCATCATTCATTCATGTGATCTCACTGTAACTAAATGCTTTCATGATGAAAACACACTCTACTCATCCATACCAGAGACCAAGACAGTTACCATTAAGTGATGAGGAAGTAGATGATTCTCTACCAGAATATACATATATGGACAAACTAAAGAGGGATAACTTCAACTGTGTGTCCTTTTCTCTGTGTGTGTGTGTGTGTGTGTGTGTGTGTGTGTGTGTGCGCGCATGCATGTGTGCGCATGTCAGAGGTAGGGAGAAGACAGCTGCTAGTATGATGAGTGCGGTAAAGCGCACCGACCGAGAGCAACTGAATTTAGTCAAATGTTGCAGAAGAAAACAGGATGGTTTTGTAACTGCTTTTTCATGGTCTGATGAGAACAGTTGAAGTAAGGCACACGCAGCAAATAATGACATTCTTGACATCTTTCCACACTGCTGCAGAGCACAGAAAGAGACACCAGCTTCCCCGTTCAGCTCTCCTGCATGCAACTGAGCTAAGTGAACTTTACACAAACCGGGCCAAAGCAAATTCCAGACAGGGGATAAGCGCGCTGGAAATGAGAGCCATGTAAACACTAATCTGGATGTCCTGCTGAAGTGAGGGAGAGGAAGAGAGTAGGGGAGAGCTGGCACAATGATGCTGGCCTGGGTGGAGAAGTGGAAAGACAGGGCCACACAGGCAGGTGAATACACACAACCACATACACTGTACATGCACACACAGTTACCTTCGGAAGGTTTTCAGACCCATTGACTTTTTCCACATTTTGTTACGTTACGTTACAGCATTATTCTAATGAACAGGTTTTATTAAAAATAAAAAATAAATACTTTATTTACCTAAGTATTCAGACCCTTTGCTATGAGACTGCTAAATTCATCTCAGGTGCATCAACTAGACTGGAGTCCACATGTGGTAAATTAGGACAACGACCCTAAGCAACAGCCAAGACAACGCAAGATTGTCTTCGAGACAAGTCTCTGAATGTCCTTGAGTGGCCCAGCCACAGTCCGGACTTAAACCTAACATCTCTGGAGAGACTTGGAAATAGTTTTGAAGTGACGCTCCCCATCCAACTTGACAGAGCTTGAGAGGATCTGCAGAGAAGATTGGGAGAAACTCCCCAAATACAGGTGTGCTGTAGTCACTGCTAAAGGTGCTTCAACAAAGTACTGAGTAAAGGGTCTGAATACTTAATTTTTTATACATTTGTTTAAAAAAAACTGTTTTTGCTTTGTCATTATGGGCTGTTGTGTATTGATTGAGGGGAAAAAATGATTTATTCAATTTTAGAATAAGGCTGTAACAAAATGTGGAAAAAGTCAAAGGGTCTGAATACTTTCCGAATGCACTGTATATGAAAAATAAAACACTAATATTATATAGCTTGATTAGAAAGGTATTCAACCCACTGAGTCAATAAATGTTTCAAGTTTTAATCTCACATACAGTACAGTGAAATGCCTTGCTTGCAAACTCAAAACCCAACAATGCAATAATCAATAACAATGTAATACTAGAAAATAATATAACACAATAAATAAGAACACAATAAGTAAGTACGAACACTATATACAGGGTCAGTTCCAATACCATATCTACAATGTGCAGGGATACTGGAGCGATGGAGGTAGATACAGTGCCTTGCGAAAGTATTCGGCCCCCTTGAACTTTGCGACCTTTTGCCACATTTCAGGCTTCAAACATAAAAGATATAAAACTGTATTTTTTTGTGAAGAATCAACAACAAGTGGGACAGAATCATGAAGTGGAACGACATTTATTGGATATTTCAAACCTTTTTAACAAATCAAAAACTGAAAAATTGGGCGTGCAAAATTATTCAGCCCCTTTACTTTCAGTGCAGCAAACTCTCTCCAGAAGTTCAGTGAGGATCTCTGAATGATCCAATGTTGACCTAAATGACTAATGATGATAAATGCAATCCACCTGTGTGCAATCAAGTCTCCGTATAAATGCACCTGCACTGTGATAGTCTCAGAGGTCCGTTAAAAGTGCAGAGAGCATCATGAAGAACAAGGAACACACCAGGCAGGTCCGAGATACTGTTGTGAAGAAGTTTAAAGCCGGATTTGGATACAAAAAGATTTCCCAAGCTTTAAACATCTCAAGGAGCACTGTGCAAGCGATAATATTGAAATGGAAGGAGTATCAGACCACTGCAAATCTACCAAGACCTGGCCGTCCCTCTAAACTTTCAGCTCATACAAGGAGAAGACTGATCAGAGATGCAGCCAAGAGGCCCATGATCACTCTGGATGAACTGCAGAGATCTACAGCTGAGGTGGGAGACTCTGTCCATAGGACAAACATCAGTCGTATATTGCACAAATCTGGCCTTTATGGAAGAGTGGCAAGAAGAAAGCCATTTCTTAAAGATATCCATAAAAAGTGTCGGTTAAAGTTTGCCACAAGCCACCTGGGAGACACACCAAACATGTGGAAGAAGGTGCTCTGGTCAGATGAAACCAAAATTGAACTTTTTGGCAACAATGCAAAACGTTATGTTTGGCGTAAAAGCAACACAGCTGAACACACCATCCCCACTGTCAAACATGGTGGTGACAGCATCATAGTTTGGGCCTGCTTTTCTTCAGCAGGGACAGGGAAGATGGTTAAAATTGATGGGAAGATGGATGGAGCCAAATACAGGACCATTCTGGAAGGAAACCTGATGGAGTCTGCAAAAGACCTGAGACTAGGACGTAGATTTGTCTTCCAACAAGACAATGATCCAAAACATAAAGCAACATCTACAATGGTTCAAAAATAAACATATCCAGGTGTTAGAATGGCCAAGTCAAAGTCCAGACCTGAATCCAATCGAGAATCTGTGAAAAGAACTGAAAACTGCTGTTCACAAATGCTCTCCATCCAACCTCACTGAGCTCGAGCTGTTTTGCAAGGAGGAATGGGAAACAATTTCAGTCTCTCGATGTGCAAAACTGATAGACATACCCCAAGCGACTTACAGCTGTAATCGCAGCAAAGGGTGGCGCTACAAAGTATTAACTTAAGGGGGCAGAATAATTTTGCACGTCCAATTTTTCAGTTTTTGATTTGTTAAAAAAGTTTGAAATATCCAATAAATGTCGTTCCACTTCATGATTGTGTCCCACTTGTTGTTGATTCTTCACAAAAAAATACAGTTTTATATCTTTATGTTTGAAGCCTGAAATGTGGCAAAAGGTCGCAAAGTTCAAGGGGGCCGAATACTTTCGCAAGGCACTGTATGTACAGTATATGGTTAAGGTGACTATGCATCAGGATATAAGATAAACAGAGTAGTAGCAGCTTGTATGCGAGTGGGTGTGCATGTGTATAGAGTCAGTATAAATGTCTGTGGATGTTATGTGTGTGTGAGCAGATGGAGTGAGTGTGTGAGTGTGTCGAGCTCTGTGAGTGTGCATAGAGGCAAAAAATAAAAAGGTCAATGAGGAAACAAGGTTAGATAGTCTGTGCAGCTATTTTGTTAGCTATTTATCAAATCTTATTGCTTGGGGATATAAGCTGTTCAAGAGCCTGTTGGTGCCAGACCGCTTGCCATGCGGAAGCAGAGAGAATAGTCTATGGCTGTTCCCAACTAAAAACAAATCTTGGTTGACCGAAAGTCGTCTGTTCTTTCGACCAAATATGTAAACGTATATTTTTCCATATATAGACACACTTTAGATAAAATTGTCTATATGCTTTGAGCCTGTCTGATTGCTTTAGGCATTTGCTTTATGAAATAAGACAAATGCCCATAGAGGGCGCCAGTGATCTGGATAACCAGAAGATAAAAAACTTTCCATTACTCTCCTGAAGTTCAATGAGGAGTCGGCAACATTTTATGTGGAATGCCAATTTTTCTTACCATTTCTAATACGGTTTTCATATTCTTATTTGGCCTCCCGTGTGACGCAGCGGACTAAGGCACTGCATCTCAGTGGTATCACTACAGATCCGGGTTCGATCCCTGGCTGTATCATACCCGGTCGTTATCGTCAGTCCCATAGGGCGGCGCACAATTGGCCCAGCGTTGTCCGGGTTAGGGGAGGGTTTGGACGGGGGGGCTTTACAAGTAGGCCGTCATTGTAAATAAGAATGTATTTAACTGACTTGCCTAGTTAAATCTAGGTTTTTTTCAGTTTTTGTTTCGTGAAACAGTTCCATTTTATTTATAATAACATCTTCATATCTCAAAATCATGTGTGGTTAATCAAAATTCTATCCAAATCTAAATGAAAATGTAACTTTTTTTTGCCATTGTCAACTATGTAAAAATAGCATACATAAAGCCAACAAAGAAAAACAACGCAGCCTGCAGGTAGAAAATATCCTGAAAATATAAATATCCTATAAATCACATTGGCCTGTCTGCAATGAACTATAACTATAACTATAACTATCAACTATAACTTGGGTCCAGCTGGAAGCTTGAGCTAGCGAACTTGCAACATGGTATAATATATTCTGGGCCCTTAGAGAATCCTGCACCAGTGAGCGTGGAACAGACACAGCTGTAGGCTATTTGGCAAGGGATAAGAAACTATGCTTGACTTGGGCAGGAGTTTGTCGAAGCTGAGTACCAGCACGTCATATTTTCCACAATATTAGCTAAAAAAATATTGTGGCGCTCCTGTGCCTAAATATAAATAGTACCAGCACTCAAAATGAGTACCGGAACCTATTTCAGTCCAAGTCAAGCACTGATAAGAAGTAAATCGGGTAGGCCTCTTTTATGACGTTTCCACTGGTTCAGAGAATTACATTTTTCCCTTTCACGCTGAGTGGTTATCGAAAGGGAGACAGCTTGAAAGATTTTTCAAAAACATTGTGCCCTCTGCATTGTCACAAAATGTATGGCACATAGCGATGCGGAGCTCGATTTCACCCTGTGCATGCCACTGGAGAATCCGCAATTGTGTCACAACATCCACTTCCATTTTTAGATTCAAGCATAAATTGGCTTTTAGACTAGGACTCCGCAATGGATTACTTCACTACCGTTCAAAAGTTTGGAGTCACTTAGAAATGTCATTGTTTTTGAAAGAAAATCATTAATATTCCATAATCAATCATTATGGAAAATCTACATAGGCGTACAGAGGCCCATTATCAGCAAACATCACTCGTGTTCCAATGGCACGTTGTTTTCGCTAATCCAAGTTTATCATTTTAAAAGGAAAACCCTCTTGCAATTATTGTAGCACAGCTGAAAACTGTTGTTCTGATTAAAGAAGCATTACAATTGGCCTTTTTAGACTAGTTGAGTATCTGGAGCATTAGCATTTCTGGGTTCGATTACAGGCTCAAAATGGCCAGAAACAAAGGCCTTTCTTCTGAAACTCATCAGTTTATTCTTGTTCTGAGAAATTAAGACTTTTCAATGTGAGAAACTGCCAAGAAACTGAAGATCTCATACAACGCTGTGTACTACTCCCTTCACAGAACAACGCACACTGGCTGTAACCAGAATAGAAAGAGGAGTGGGAGGCCCCGGTGCACAACTGGCAAGAGGAGTACATTAGAGTGCCCAGTTTGAGAAACAGACGCCTCACAAGTCCTCAACTGGCAGCTTCAATAAATGTACCTGCAAAACACCAGTCCCAACGTCAACAGTGAAGAGGCGACTCTGGGATGTTGGCCTTCTATGCAGAGTTCCTCTGTCCAGTGTATATGTTCTTTTGCCCCTCTTAATCTTTTATTTTTATTGCCCAGTCTGAGATATGGCTTTTTCTTTGCAACTCTGCCTAGAAGGCCAGCATCCTGGAGTCACCTCTTCACAGTTGACAGTTGACTCAGGAACATTCACTGTCTTCTTGGCAAGCAACTCCAGTGTAAATTTGGCCTTGTGTTTTAGGTAATTGTTCTGTTAAAGGGTGAATACATGTCCCAGTGTCTGGTGGAAGATTTTGCCTGTGCTTTGCTCAATTCTTATTTATTTTTTACCTGAAAAACTCCCCAGTCTGTAAAGATTCCAAGCATACACATACCATGATGCAGCCATCAATATACTTGAAAATATGGAGAGTGGTACTCAGTGATGTGTTGTATTGGATTTGCCCCACACAAAACACTTTGTATTCAGGACAAAAAGTGAATTGCTTTGTCACATTTTTGCAGTATTACTTTAGTGCCTTGTGCAAACATGATGCATGTTTTGGAATAATTTTATTCTGTACAGCAGAGGTGTCAAACTCTTTCCACAGAGGGCCGATTTTTTGCTTAATTAAGACCTACACAACCAGGTGAGGGATCCTTACTAATTAGTTAACTTAATTAATCAATCAAGTACAAGGGAAGAGCGAAACCCCGAAGACACTTGGCCCTCCTAGAATGAGTTTGACTCGTGCTGTGGAGGCTTCCTTCTTTTCACTCTGTCAATTAGGTTAGTATTGTGGAATAACTATTAAACTCTGTAACTGTTTTAAAGTTACCATTGGCCTCAGAGGTTTCCTTCCTCTCCGGCAGCTGAGTTAGGAAGTACAACTGTATCTTTGTAGTGATTGGGTGTATTGATAAACCATCCAAAGTATAATGAATAACCTCACCAGGCTCAAATGGATATTTAATGTCTGATTTTTTTTGTTTTGTTTTGTACCCATCGACCAATAGGTGCCCTTTTTTGAGAGGCATTGGTAAACTTTCCTGGTCGAATCTGTTTGAAATTCCCTGCGTGACTGATGGACATTACAGATAATTGTATAGGTGGGGTACAGAGATAAGGTAATCATTCAAAAATAAAGTTAAACTCAGAGTTAGTCCATGCAACTTATTATGAGACTTATTAAGTACATTTTCACTCCTAAACGCATTTAGGCTCACTATAACAAAATGGGTTGAATACTTGACTTAAGACATTCCAGCCTTTCAGGTTTAATTGATTTGTAAACATTTCAAAAACATAATTCCACTTTGACATTATGGAGAATTGTGTGTAGGTCAGTGACAACAAATCTAAATTTAATCCATTTTTAATTCAGGCTGTAACACAACAAAACGCAGAAAAGGTCAAGGGCTGTTAATACTTTGTGAAGGCATTGTAAACTAGCAACAGCCATTCACTACTGCTGGTTGTAGGGAGGGGAAGGGAGGGAAGGCGATGGCAGCAAAGGGGAGATAGGAGCAGAGCGGAGGGGCTGAGAAGGGAGCAGAGGGAAGGCCGAGTTGTCTGGCAGGGCTCCAGGTCTGATCTCTGGGACCGTGCCACAGATTTGCCCTCACTGGAGAATGTGCTGAAGGGCCAGGAATGCTCACAACAGTCATCATACAGTAGGCTGTCTCTCACAGTCCCATGACCCTCTTAGAAAGCTGGACCACCGCACCAGTGCACAGGCACAGTCAGGAACAACCATCACAACATGAGGCCTCCGAGGCCTACTGTACCAGCCAGACAGACAATTAGCTCAGATTTACCCTCATTCACAGACATGAAGTGAATACTGCTCATAAAACAATGGGACGTGAATTGAATTCATCTCTTGAATAAATGCAAATAGGGCCAACAGCACTAGTTCCGTCCCAACTGCTCAAACCCCAATCCCACAGCCAGTCTATTAACCGGGGCTAAAAGCAGGGGTTCAGAATAGAAGAGTGGTATTAAAATTGCATCTCTCCAACAATTTGCTTTTAGCGGCCACTCTTTATGACTTAGTGTTTTGTCATTTTCTGTTAGTTCATCTAATAGTGTGTGGTGAGTGTGGTTGTGACTGTGCTAGCCGTGGATTAGGTGATACCGGTGAGGGAAGGCAAAGCATCTTGATCAGAAACAAACATCAGGAGTGACACACGGACCGCTGCTTTAGGGGACTGGGCTGTAAAAAAGATGAGGGCTTCTTCAGTGGAAAATATGTCATCTTTACGACATCGTCACAGCTGGTTTTCAGCTCAAGGAGCTGCTGGCCCGCTCTCTTTCTCTAGACGATGTCCCCTCGCTCTGTTCATTCTATTCCTCCTGTCATCTTTTAATTCTCCTCATCCCACCCTGTCAGTGGTCTGGTATGCGGACAGACATATATTCTATGAGTATTCACAATGACACTTCATACCATTTCTAATGATCGTGCCATGACAGTTGGCGGGCAGAAAATACATTGTGTTCTAATGGAACAATCATCAAACTCACTGTTTATGAGTCAATATGACACAGGTCTACTGTATACACAAGTCTCTTACCTGAGAGGAGGAGCAGAGAAGTCACATCGTAATCAGGGGAGGAAATTGGGACCATGAAAGGAAGAGAAAAAAGACAATTGTTAGTCTCACATTTTGAGGTCTATAAACTATGAAAGCTCATGAAAATTGCAACTTCAGCACTACCTTTTTTGTTAGAAAAGGCAGTGTTGGGAAGTGATAAACCGGGATAGAACACATGGACATTAAATGTACTTGCTGATAATTTTCTCTGTAAGTTACAGTAAAGTATCTTCAAGATATAACAGGTGAGGACAAAAGCAAGCCAATCCAATCCCCCACAAAACAATGTCTCAAATCTGAGCAACCTCTAGACAAACTTTTAAAGCACTATACCAGAGTCAGAGAGCTGTCTAGATATGCCAACATCACAGCTCTTATGGTACCTGATAAGTAAGAGAAAATATCTGTGATCTTGTGAAAAAATATGGTTTTAATAGGACTCATATGCAGTATTTCTAAGGTCTTTGAGGTGTTTACATGAGCTCTCTTTAAGTCCTGAAGCTCTAACGGTAACTCAGGCCATGTGTGTGAACAAGGCCCAAAGCTAACAGGACACACTCCTCAGGCTCAGCGACATGTTTTCCTTGGAGAATGACTAGGGATGGAGATCCATTAGCACTACCCTCTGCCCACAGAGCTTGCACTACTATCACACAGGGCTCATCTGTAAAAGAGACCTTGGTCTCGGTATAACTCCCTGATAAAATAAAAGTTTTTTAAAAAGAAAGTCCGCACATAATTGTGATTCAGAAAATTGATAAAAAAATATTTTTGTCATATTTCATTTCAAGTTTTGCCTAAGTGATCCCCTGCTGTGCCGAGTGTGTGTGTGGACTGCGGATTGGGGGTGTGTGTAGTGTGTTCGGCACTATGAGAGGGTGATGGGCCATCGAGACGTGAGCGAGCGTGGAGATCACCGCGGAGACAGCGTGCCTGGGTAGAGACAGGGAAATGAATCTGTCACGTAAATCTGGAGGGGGCCTAGACAGCTGACACCACTCTCAAATCAGACGGAGAAAGATTGATAGCCCGTAACGCAGAGAAGAGAAGTTCATGATGAGAGTAGTAAGTGGGATATTGGGCCATATCAAGGGCCCTGTACAAAGAGAAGGAAGAAAAATGTATATGTGGTTTACCATAAGAGAACACTAAAGGAGAGTGACAGGGAGCCAATGAAAGGAAGAGAGATGGAGATTGAGAAAGACAGAGAGATAGAGGTTGACTCAGCCCTAGACTGAAGGTGTCTGAGACGAGATGCAGCTCCAGCAGATTTAAATTTTTCAGGTAGGTCCAGGGAGTCTAGAGTCATGTCAGAGTGAATGAAAGTTAATGGCCTCACTTTAACCTGCCTAGAGGCTAGACAGAAGTATCCGACAGTTTCACTACTCAACTGTTTAGTGTAGCCCTCTCAGTCAGGTAGATCGTCACCCTTTCACATCTGCTGATGTAGCGAAGCTGGCACAATTATTCTTTAATCGTGTAAGCAGCAATTATGGACAATAATTTGAACAAAACAAAATGATCTTCATAATACATTAATTTTAGGAGAAGGGGGATTCAACTTTATATTCAACTAGATATAGTTGACCTATTAGCAGTATTTCAGTTTTACATTAAGCGGTTAAAGTTGGTAATAACGTTATGAGCAGAATGTCGTGGTCTGGAGGAGAAGCTTCATTTCCTATAGTTCCAAGCGGTCAAAACCGTTCGTTTTTGAGACAGGGGTGCCACCAAAGCTGTGTTGTATTAATCTGGTACGTCATAGCTCAGCATTTTTTTCAACCAAAATTAAAATTCTGACAATAACTGTGGCTATGTGCATGACAAGTAATCGATTCACAAAAATCCATCATCATCACAGCCTCTCGATGTAGCTGTGTGTATGTTTTTTTGTTTGTTTGTTTGTATTTGTTTGTGTACGTGAATGTGCGGGCTGTAGTAATAATCTCAGTTTCCTCTGCTAACTGAGAGGACCTGACATAGGGCTGGATGATATATCAAAGTAGTTTGATTAATAAGACTTTATGTTTTAGCACGATGTTCCAAATGTTCCGAATCTAGTTTTGTTTTGGTGAGAATTTGTACTTTGTCTCGTCTGCTCCTTTTGTGTACTGTGCACCTTCCCACTCGCACACAGACATCAAGCCCCTCCCTCTGCCACTCACAACAACAAAGATAAAAGCTCACCACTTCCTCTTTTATTATACTGTTATGTTGACTAGGAACACATTCTCATTTACAGCAACAACATGGGGAATAGTTACAAGGGAGAGGAGATGAATTAGCCAATTGGAAGCTGGGGATGATTAGGTGACCATGATGGTATGAGGGCCAGATTTTGGAATTTAGCCAGGACACCGGGGTTAACAGCCCTACTCTTACAATAAGTACAATGGGATCTTTAGTGACCCCATGGAAAGTCAGGACACCCGTTTAACGTCCCAACCGAAAGACGATACCCTACACAGGGCAATGTCCCCCATCACTGCCCTGCGGCATTTGGATATTTTTTTAGACCAGAGGAAAGAGTGCCTCCTACAGGCCCTCCAACACCACTTCCAGCAGCATCTGGTCTCTCATCCTGGGACTGACCAGGACCAACCCTGCTCAGCTTCAGAAGCAAGCCAGCAGTGGGATGCAGGGTGGTATGCTGCTGGCCAACGTCTCTGACAAGTAGTTTCAACTCGCTATTTGGATTCGAGTTTTGGGCCAACCGAAATCGGTCAATTCCCCTTCGGTTGATTCCCTTTATATGTCTCAAATCCCAAATTGTAGAACAGAGCAGACCCTACTGAAACAAGAGTATCAATGAACATGATTGTGAAAAATGTATACACTCAGTTTGTCACTCGTGGCATTGCGGTACCATGTACTGCTAGCAGTATTTTAGCCACATACTGTTATGTGGTGTTTTCTAAATGTGCAATGAGCATAAAAGGATATAAGCATATAAGGAATTGGCAACTACTTCTTATCCAGGTAGGACACTTGCTTTCAACATCCAAACAAACTCAACAGGATGTATTGTTCCAACAGGAGGGTGTCTTCATAACAGTTCTATCTTGTTAGCAAGCAAATAGATCCAAGTTGGCTAGACTTGAAATATAAAAGGTTATCTGGCTACTCACTAGCATTGTGCTTGAGAGAATACATGACTGTTCATTTTCTAGAATGCCTGGTACCAGAAGTTGGTCATTACTAGTGGATGTGGATTGTTCTGGTTACATTTTTAACAAAAAATTTCCATAGACGGACTTGAAATTCAGATCAGTGATTATTGCAAAACAAGCAGGTCAAACTATTTGATAAAATAATGTAATTATTAGTTGGTCTTATGGTTGTGGAAGGCTTAAATGTAGCCTAAGAATAATTTTACAAGCCCTAAGCCCCATAAATTTCGAGAGGAGAAAAAAACCGCTACATGACCTAGTGTATGTGGACATCTGCTCGTCAAACATCTTATTCTAAAATCATGGGCATTAATATGGAGTTGGTCCCACCTTTGCTGCTATTACAGCCACTCTTCTGGGAAGGCTTTCCACTAGATGTTGGAACATTGCTGTGGGACTTGCTTCCATTCAGCCACAAGAACATTAGTGAAGTCGAGCACTGATGTTGGGCGATTAGGCCTGGCTCGCAGTCAGCGTTCTAGTTCATCCCAAAGGTGTTCGATGGGGTTGAGGTCAGAGCTCTGTGCATGCCAGTCAAGTTCTTCCACATCGATATCAACAGAGGTATGGACCTCACTTTGAGCACGGTGGCATTGTCATGCTGAAACAGGTAAGGGACTTCTCCAAACAGTTGCCTCAAACTTGGAAGCACAGACTCATCTAGAATGTCATTGTATGCTGACGTGTTAAGAATTCCCTTCACTGGAACTAAGGGGCCTAGCCCAAACCATGAAAAACAGCCCCAGACCATTATTCATCCTCCACCAAACCTTACAGTTGGCACTACGCATTGGGGCAGGTAGCATTCGCCTGGCATCCTCCTAACCCAGATTCGTCTGTGATTCATCACTCCAGAGAAAGCGTTTCCACTGTTCCAGAGTCCAATGTTACCAAACTTTACACCACCCCAGCTGACGCTTGGCATTTGCATGGTGATCCTAGGCTTGTGTGCGGCTGCTCAGCCATGGAAACCAATTTAATTATGCTCCCGATGAACAGTTCTTGTGCTGATGTTGATTACAGAGGCAGTTTGGAACTCGGTAGTGAGTGTTGCAGCCGAGGACAGACGGTTTTTACTCACTACGCGCTTCAGCACTCGGCGGTCCCGTTCTGTGAGCTTGTGTGGCCTACCCCTTTGCGGCTGAGCCGTTGTTGCTCCTAAAGGTTTCCACTTCACAATAACAGCACTTACAGTTGACCGGGGCAGCTCTAAGTCAGAAATTTCACAAACTGACTTGTTGGAAAGGTGGCATCCCATGACAATGTTATTCTATGGAAATTGCATGGCTGTGTGCTAAATTTTTTACACACCTGTCAGCAAAGGGTAAGGCTGAAATAGCCAAATCCACTAATTCGAGGGAGTGTCCACATACTTTTGTATATATAGTGTATATCATCAATCGGCCTAACCTGACAGGGTTTTCGGAGGGACGGGAGAGTGTGTTTACGTAACCCCAACTCACTCACTCTTACCCATCCACCTCTTCTCTCCTTCTTTCCTCTCTTCATCCCTCAGTCCCTGCAGCCCACATCTCTACAGATGCATGCAAACCTCTAATCCCACCCCACTGAGGAGAGGAGGAAAGAAGAATGTGTTGGAGCAAGGAGGAGAAAACTATGGTAGATGAGTGGGTAGGGAAGGGTTGGGATGAAATGGGAGAGGAGGAAAGAAGAATGTGTTGGAGCAAGGAGGAGAAGACTATGGTAGATGAGAGTGGGTAGGGAAGGGTTGGGATAAAATGGGAGGGGAGGAAATGCCAGTTTGTTTTGTTGGCTAGACTCCTGACTAATAGCTGTAGGAGATAAGAGGACTGGAGAGAGACCCGTCTGAACAGTATCTCAGTCTGATCTGATGAGATATACTCTGCTCTCTAGGGCCTAGAGGACAACAGACTGGAATGGTAACAAGACGCTATTACTAGAAGACACATTGAAATCAATCTGATATGTTTTGCCCTTAGAGTCAATCTGCAGTTGCTATACCCTTGTTTGGACTTATAAATGAATTATAAGTACCCATTGATTCTTAAAGAATACAACATATAAATGACTCGTGAGCTTATTTCAACTGTCGTACCCCATCAGAACCCACAATGATTGTAAACACAGTAAATGTAAACGAACACTGTACCCTCAAAGTATGGTTACAACAATATGACATCATGGATGGTCAGTCCTTGCATCCATAGGTCTGTAGAGATCTTTAGAGTGATTACATTTCTCAAGCCCCATCAAGCAGCTTTTTACTGAAACAGGGGCTAGCAGAAAGCTTTGTTATTGTTTGAACTGCTGATTGCCACTTTAAGGGGAATACAAACATTAGTCCTTGGTTTCTACAAATACTGAAGTTTCAGGTTGAGAAAATCAAGTACCTTCAGCATTGTAGTGGTGCTTTTTTTTACTTCAGTAACAAAGTTGTTTAACCAAGCAGAGAAGAGAATGACAAAGTCATTTATATGCAAATGTAACTCGTTTCAGGAAACTAGGCGTATGTTGCAGGTCACTACTTCACAGGAGAGGCATTTGAACATAAACTAATTTTATTGGTTACATACACGCATTAGCAGATGTTATTGCGGGTGTAGCGAAATGCTTCTGTTTCTAGCTCCGACAGTGCCGTAATATCTAACAAGTATTATCTAACAATTACACAACATATACACAATACACACCAATCTAAGTAAGGAATGGAATTAAGAAAAGGCTCCTTAACAGCTTCAACCCCCAAGCCAAAAGACTGCTGAACAATTAATCAAATGGCCACCAGACTATTTACACTGACGACCCCCTCCTCCATTTGTTTTGTACACTCTTGCTACTCGCTGTTTATTATCTATGCATCGTCACTTCACCCCTACCTACATGTACAAATTACCTCAACTAACCTGTACCCCCACACATTGACTCGGTACCGGTACCCCCTGTATAATGCCTTGTTATTGTTATCTTATTGTGCTACTTTTTATAAGAAAATATTTACCAAATAAAAACTCTTCTTGAACTGCACTGTTGGTTAATAAGGGCTTGTAAGGTACAAAACTTGTATCACCGCATGTGACAAATAAAGTTTGATTTAATTTCAGTAATGCAAGATAAACATTATTAAAGTGACTAGCGTTCCATTTATTAAAGTGGCCAGTGATTTCAAGTCTATGTATATTAGGCAGCAGCCTCTATGTGCTAGTGATGGCTATTTAACTTTTTATGGCTGAGGGGCAGTATTGAGTAGGTTGGATGAATAAGGTGCCTAAAGTAAACGGCATGCTCCTCAGTCTCAATTTCTAATATATGCATTTTATTATTAGTATTGGATAGAAAACACTAAAGTTTCTAAAACTGTTTGAATGATGTCTGTGAGTATAACAGAACTCATATTGGCAGGCAAAATCCTGAGTTGAAATCAAAACAGGAAGTCAGAAATCTGAGCTTTGTTATTATTCACCAGAGTCCCCGATGAAATCCCCTTGAGATATGAATGTTGCTGCACTGCCTAGTGGTTCCACTAGATGTCAACCATCAATAGAAATTATAATGAGACTTCTATGATGTCACTTGCGTTCCATTGCTCACGAAGAGAAGGAGTACTCCGGTTGGAACTTTATTGAAGCTATATGTTAAAAACATCCTAATGATTGATTCTGTACTTAGTTTGAAATGTTTCTTCGACCGGTAATATCACTTTTAAAGTTTTTGACCGATATAACGCTGACCAGAATTAGCTGAATCTGACACAGCGGTTGCATTAAGGAGAGGTATATCTATAATTCCATGTGTATAACTTGTATTATCATCTACATTTATGATGAGTATTTCTGTTGAATGATGTGGCTATGCAAAATCACTGGATGTTTTTGGAACTAGTGAATCTAATACGCCAATGTAAACTCAGATTTTCTGAACTTTATCAAACAAAACATGCATGTATTGTGTAACATGAAGTCCTATGAGTGTCATCTGATGAAGATTATCAAAAGTTAGTGATTCATTTTATCTCTATATGTGCTTTTTCTCTCTCTCTCTTTGGCTGGTAAAATTGGCTGTGTATTTTAGTGAGTTGTTGGCGACCTAACATAATCGTTTGTGGTGCTTTCCCCGTAAATCCTATTTGAAATCGGACACAATGGTGGGATTAACAACAAGACTACCTTGGAAACGATATAAGACACATGTATGTTTGAGGAATTTTAATTATGCGATTTCTGTTCTTTAGAATATGACGCCCTGTACCATCACTGGTTGTTGATATATCGCTCCCGGTAACGGGATCTCAGCCATAAGAAGTTAACAGTCTCATGGCCTTGAGAAAGAAGCTGTTTTTCAGTCTCTCGGTCCCAGCTTTATTGCACCTGTACTGACCCCGCCTTCTGGATGATAGCGGGGTGAACAGACAGTGGCTCTGGTTGTCCTTGATTATCTTTTTAGCTTTCCTGTGACATCGGGTGCTGTAGGTGTCCTGGGGGTCAGGTAGTTTGACCCCGGTGATGCGTTGGGCAGATCGCACCACCCTCTGGAGAGCCCTGCAGTGGTGGACAGTGCAGTTGCCGTACCAGACGGTGATACAACCTGACAGGATGCTATCAATTGCGCATCTGTAGAAGTTGGTGAGGGTTTTAGGTGCCAAGCTAAATTTCTTCAGCGCCTTCTTCAACACTGTCTGTGTGGGTGGAGCATTTCAGTTTGTCAGTGATGTGTATGCCGAGGAACTTGAAGCTTTCCCTCTGCTGTTTCCTTAAGTCCACTATCATTTCCTTTGTTTTGTTGAGTGAGAAGTTATTTTCCTGGCACCACAATCTCAGAGCCCTTACCTCCTCCCTGTAGGCTGTCTCGTCATTATTGGTAATCAAGCCCACTACTGTTGTGTCGTCTAGACATAACACAATGGTATGCCATCTGTAAATACGAATGCAATTGTTAAAATTATGAGCCTAGTTGGTGTAGCCACGGGAAAAAGTCAGGAACCTTCCCGCTAACCATGATTGGCTGAGATAATGGATGGGCTGGACATGCCGAGAGACGAGTTCGGATTGGTCTGCCATGTAGCACGTTTCTGTATATATATCAAAGGGCTCCTCAGTATGTGTAGGTAATCCTTTCTAATGCAGATTTTGTGAAAGATCTCACAAATAACTGCAAAAGTGTTGCTCTCCACTTTCTGTAGGACAGAGTTTTGAAATCAGTTGAATGCCCGGTGGAAGCAGATTATGATAGCTAAGGAGATGGAGAAAATTACTGCAAATATGGCGTTTGATTGCAAATATGCAGACGGAGTCGAAAAGAGAACACACTAAGGGCAACCATGGCATCCGTGACAGAGAGGGAGAAACGTTCATCCATGGATACAGATAAGAGAGTCTAGCTAGCTATATTTTCAGATATTATACGTTTCTAATTTTGTCAGAAAGTTGTTTTCATTGCAAATTAAAGCATACTGTTAGCTAGCTAGCTAGCTAGTAATATGTAGTAATATTATTTGTATCTCAGAGACATTTGCATTGCTAGTTATAGCGTAATGTTAACTAGCTAGCTAACATTGAATCTAGTTGTTTAACAACCTACAGATTAGTAGTAACGTTATGAGTTGGGATTATGTTTCATTGTTTAGCTAGCTAGCTACATGTATAAACAAAATACTCCACTATGCAAGGTACCATTTCACTGTACTGTTTTTCAACTCATTCCCTATTGAATGCACAGTGTCTATGGGGTCAAATTACACTTCCCTAGGCTTCCACTAGATGTCAACAGTCTCTAGAACCCTGTTTATGCTTCTACTGTGGGGCAAATGAGAGGGGAATGAGTCAGAGGTCTAGCAGAGTGCCATGGGCTGATCTGATCACGCGCGCACACGTGAGAGCAACCTGCGTTCTACAAAGGAATTCTCTGGTTGGAACATTATTGAAGATTTATGTTAAAAACATTCTAAAGATTGATTCTATACATCGTTTGACATGTTTCTACGGACTGTAATGGAACTTTTTGAATTTTCGTCTGCACCTAGTGATCGCACGTCATGAATTTGGATTACTGGGCTAAACGCGCGAACAAAAAGGAGGTATTTGGACATAAATGATGGACATTATCGAACAAAACAAACATTTATTGTGGAACTGGGATTCCTGGGAGTGCATTCTGATGAAGATCATCAAAGGTAAGTGCATATTTATAATCTTATAAAATGATTTATAATTTTGCTCTCTGCAAAATCACCGGATGTTTTGGAACTACCTCTTGATTTTCATTTTTGGAAAAATAACGTTCAAAGTAAACAGGCTATTTTGTCAGGACAAGATGCTAGAATATGCATATAATTGACAGCTTAGGATAGAAAACACTCTAAAGTTTCCAAAACTGTAAAAATATTGTCTGTGTGTATAACAGAACTGATATTGCAGGCGAAAGCCTGAGAAAAATCCAATCAGGAAGGGACTCTTATTTAGAAACCTCGGCGTTCCTATGCGTCTCTATTGAGCAGTGAATGGGATATCAACCAGATTCTTTTTTCTATGGCTTCCCTAATGTGTCTAGTGTCACAAGACATAGTTTCAGGCTTTTATTTTGAAAAATGAGCGTGAATGACAACATTGCGTCAGTGGTCAGCTGGTGGCTCTCAGAGTGATTTGTGCGTAATAGACAAAAGGCGGCCATTGTGCCTCTCGCTCCTACTGGGAAGCAAACTGTCCCGGTTGATATTTTATCGAATAGATATTTGAAAAACACCTTGAGGATTGATTATAAAAAACGTTTGCCATGTTTCTGTCGATATTATAGATCTAATTTGGAATATTTTTCGCCGTTGTCGTGACCGCAGTTTCCGGTGGATTTCTCAACCAAACGTGAAGAACAAAAGGAGGTATTTCGGCTATAAAAAATCATCTTTATGGGAAAAAATGAACATTTGCTGTCTAACTGGGAGTCTCGTGAGTGAAAACATCCGAAGTTCATCAAAGGTAAACGATTTCATTTGATTGCTTTTCTGATTTTCGTGACCAAGTTGCCTACTGCTAGCTGGACATAATGCTATGCTAGGCTATCGATAAACTTACACAAATGCTTGTCTTGCTTTGGCTGTAAAGCATAATTTCAAAATCTGAGATGACAGGGTGATTAACAAAAGGCTAAACTGTGTTTCACTATATTTCACTTGTGATTTCATGAATATGAATATTTTCTAGTAATAATTTTTGTCCGTTGCGTTATGCTAATTAGTGTCAGTTGATGAGGGGTAGTTCTAAGAGGTTTTAACATAACACGCCAATGTATACTGACTTTTTTTATATAAATATGAACTTTATCGAACAAAACATACATGTATTGTGTAACATGAAGTCCTATGAGTGTCATCTGATGAAGATCAAGGTTAGTGATTAATTTATCTATATTTCTGTTTTTTTGTCACTCCTCTCTTTGGCTGGAAAAATGGCTGTTTTCTGTCACTAGGCACTCACCTAACATAATCGTTTGGTTTGCTTTCGTCGTAAATCCTTTTAGAAATCTGACACTGTGGTAGGATTAACTTCTTGGTGACAGGGGGTGCCTAGAGTAAATTGCCTGCTACTCTGTCCCAGATGCTAATATATGCATATTATTAGTAGTATTGGATGGAAAACACTCTGAAGTTTCTAAAGCTAAATAATGGTGAATAAAGGTGAAGACATCAAAACTATGAAAGAACACATATGGAATCATGTAGTAACAAAAAAAAGTGTTAAACAAATCAAAATCTATTTTATATTTGAGATTCTTCAAAGTAACCACCCTTTGGCTTGATGACAGCTTTGCACACTTTTGGCAGTCTCGCCACAATTGCTATGATCCCTATTGATGTGGCCCACCCCACAAAGGTCATCCAGGCAACTTAAAACAATAGTGGGAAGCATTGGAGTCAACATGGGCCAGCATCCTTATGGAAAGCTTTCGACACCTTGTAGAGTCCACGCCCGGATGAATTCAGGCTGTTCTGAGGGCAAAAGGGGGTGGAAGTCAATATCAGGAAGGTGATCCTAAATGTTTGAACACTCAGTGTCCACCTGTGGTAAATTCAATTGATTGGACATGATTTGGAAACCTGTCATTATAAGGTCCACAGTTGACAGTGCATGTCAGAACATAAATCAAGCAATGAGGTTGAAGGAATTGTCCGTAGAGCTCCGAGACAGGATTGTGTTGAGGCACAGATCTGGGGAAGGGTACCAAATGCCTGCAGCATTGAAGGTCCCCGAGAACACAGCGGCCTCCATCATTCTACCAAGACTCTACCAAGACTCTTCCTAGAGCTGGCCGCCCGGCCAAACTGAGCAATCAGGGGAGAAGAGCCTTGGCCAGGGAGGTGACCTAGAACTCAATGGTCACTCTGACAGAGCTCTAGAGTTCTGTTAGAGTGGACAACCATCTCTGCAGCACTCCACCAATCAGGCCTTTAGGGTAGAGTGGCCACGTTTGAAGGAAACCTGCACCAGTCCTACAGTGAAGCAGGGTGATGGCAGCATCATGCTGTGGGGATGTTTTTCAGCTACAGGAACTGGGAGACTAGTCAGGATCGAGGGAAAGATGAACGGAGCAAAGCACAGAGATCCTTGATGAAAATCTGCTCCAGAGCTCTCAGGACCTCAGACAGGAGCGGAGGTTCACCTTCCAACAGGACAAAAACCCTAAGCACACAGCCAAGACAGCGCAGGAGTGGCTTTGGGACAAGTCTCTGAATGTCCTTGAGTGGCTCACCCAGAGCCCGGACTTGAACCCGATCGAACATCTCTGGAGAGACAGGTAAATAGCTGTGCAGCGACGCTCCCCATCCAACCTGACAGAGCTTGAGAGGATCTGCAGAGAAGAATGTGAGAAACTCCCCAAATACAGGTGCCAAGCTTGTAGCATCATACCCGGGAAGACTCTAGGCTGTAATCGCTGCCAAAGGTGCTTCAACCTAGTATTGAGTAAAGGGTCTGAATACCTATGTAAATGTGATATCAGTTTTCTATTTTTAAATACATTTGCAAACGTTTCTAAAAACGTATTTTGCTTTAATCCATTTTAGAATAATTAACGTAACAAAATTTGGGGTATGAATACTTTCAAAATTAACCTTTACCAGCTGAATGTAGACAAATTTGATTTTTGTATTACAACTTTTCTGAAATATTGTAACAAAATATGCAAATGAGACCACATACATGTGCCTCTACTGCCAATTGATTGAACACTTGAATTATTTAAAAAAATATATGTTCTTTACATATAGCCTACAGTAACAAACTAATGAAAATGCTACTGTGTTATATAAAAATATATATTCTAACGTTACAAAGCCTTCATAAACACAAACAAATTATTATTTTTGCAATAGCATATACTGCATGAAATGTACTAATAAAGCAATTGTACACACAAGGCTGTGCTAAGCAACTTTCTTTCTGTGCTGTGGTCATAGTAGATCAGCACAGCCTTGCTAAAAAAGCTGTTTTGCAAAACCTTGAGGGTACAATTGCTTTTCTACAATGGGTTAATTAAATAACGTTATTTTGATAAATCTTTTCAAAAACTACTATTTCATCTCTCAACGGAAATATATCTATGGACACGACACAGTCGTTTCGTTCTAAAAATTCTGCCAACGCTCTTATCCCTTGCTTGTTAGCTAGCCAACTATGACTAAAACAGTCAGGCCAAACAGTGCAGCTAGAATAACAGCAAAATAGCTGCATTTGCGTTTTGGCATCCATAACAAAGAGCTAATGATGCGCAATTTCACCAGGCATAGAAAATGTGAGCTTGCCAACTGAACAGCTAACTCAATAACTTCCAACTGAAGCTGGTAAGACAGCAAACTAGCCACATTTCATGTCGATCAACCTGTTTTTCTATCAACATTTCTTTGTATATATCCAAAGATTATGCTGATTCATGATTTCGTCTGGATAAGAAAAGATGTCCGTTCATTCTATTGGTTAGGTTGACAGAGAGGCGACCCAGTTGTGAAGTCTTTATGTTCTATTTCTGCGGACGCCATAGGAGGTTGGTGGAACCTTAACTGGGGAGAATGGGCTCGTGGTAGTGACTGGAGCGGAATTAATGGAACGGCCGTTCTCCCCTCAGCAGCCTCCTGTGATGGACGTGACCCAGTCATTCGTTGTAAATGCTGGCTGGCAACACTCTTATCCATTACTTGGTAGCTAGCCAACTATGGCTAACAGTCATGTCAAACCGTGTAGCTAGAATAACAGCAAAGTAGCTGCATTTCATTTAGTTTGACCTGTTTTTCTATTGACATTTCTTTGTGTTTACAGTATATCCCTAAACATTATGCTGATTCATGATTTTGACTGAGAAAAGATGTTAGTCTTGTCCTGACGTTAGTTCTCAATAGCACAGTGGAGATCAAATTTCAATATTGAAACAATGTTGCAACTGTCGAGAGACAGACAGCAACGCTTGTACAAACCCCCGTGGTTGAAAATCAAATGTTAGTCTAGAAGCAAGGGGAAATGTCTAGATGCTTTTTACAGTGGATATCAAGTTAATGAATCCGCTGACTGGGCTGATGGGACAGCAGGGATTTCTCAGATGGAACAGATAGCAAGATGCCCTTTTTTGCATCATAAGCGTACTCGTGCTAAATGTTGTTTTTAGGGCGGTTTAGAACAGGTCTCAACCAATCACAATGCTTGTTTTGAACAACCGTTATAGAGTTACACTGTTAGAAGTTGCAGTCAAAGCCTCCCGAGTGGCGCAGCAGTCTAAGGCACTGCATCGCAGTTCTAGATGCGTCACTACAGATCAGGGTTAGATTCCAGGCTGTGTTGCTGCCAGCCATGACCGGGAGACCCATGAGGTGGCTCACAATTGGCCCAGTGTCGTCCAGGTTAGGGGAGGGTTTGGCCGGCTGGGATGTCCGTATTCCATTGCGCTCCAGCAACTCCTTGTGGCAGCTGGGCTCATGCAAGCTAATGCATGCAAGCTAGCCAGCTGTACAGTGTTTCCTCACATTGGTGCGGCTGGCTTCTGGGTTAAGCGAGCAGTGTGTCAAGAAGCAGTGCGGCTTGGCGGGGTTGTGTTTCGGAGGACGCACGGCTCTCGACCTTCACCTCTCCCGAGTCCGTATAGGAGTTGCAGGGATGGGACATGACCGTAACTACCAATTGGATATCCCAAAATTGGGGGGGGGGGGGGGGGGGAGTGGTAAAAAAGTACCCAACCCATTTTTAAAAAAATAATACAATAATGTTTCAGTCAGAATGATTGGGGGTTCGTCGAGGCCATCAGTTCTACAAGTCACATAAGTTGCATGGACTCACTCTGTGTGCAACAATAGTGTTTATCATGAATTTTTTATGATTACCTCATCTCTGTACCCCCCACATACAATTAATGTATCTGTAAAGCAGTGAATTTCAAACACAGATTCAACCACAAAGACCTGGAAACAAGGTTTCCCAATGCCTCGCAAAGAAGGGCACCTATTGGTAGATGGGTAAAAATAAAAAAGCAGACATTGAATATCACTTTTAGCATGGTGAAGTTATTAATTACACTTTGGATGGTGTATCAATACACCCAATCACTACAAAAGATACAGGCGTCAAAGGAAACTGCTCAGGGATTTCACCATGAGGCCAATGGTGACTTTAAAACAGATATAATACGAGACAACTGAGGATTGACCAATAACATTGTAGTTAATTAATAGAGTGAAAAGAAGGAAGCCTGTACAGCAAAAGGGCCCAGTGTCTTTGGGTTTTCACTCCTCCCTTGTACTTGCTCGATGAATTAAGGTCACTAATTAGTAAGGAATGTCATTCACCTGGTTGTGTAGGTCTTAATTGAAAGGAAAAAGCAAAAACCCACAGACACTCAGCCCTCCGTGGAATGAGATTGACACCTCTACTGTACAGAATAAAAATATTCAAAAACATGCACCCTGTTTGCAACAAGGCACTAAAGTAATACTGTAAAATATGTGACAAAGAAATTCCCTTTTTGTCCTGAATAGAAAGTGTTGTGTTGTGTTTAGGGCAAATACAGTACATTACTGAGTATCACTCCATATTTTCAAGCATAGTGGTGACTGCATCATGTTATGGGTGTTTGTAATCGTTACGGACTGGGGAGTTTTTCGGGATAAAAAAAGGAATAGAGCAAAGCACAGGCAAAATCCTAGAAGAATACCTGGTTCAGTCTGCTTTCCACCAGACCCTGGGAGACGAATTGACCTTTCAGCAGTACAATAACATAAAACACAAGGCCAAATCTAACCTGGAGATGCTTACTAAGAAGACAATGAATGTTCCTGAGTGGCCCCTTATCTGTACAAGACTGTAAAACATGCAAACAGAACTCAAGACACTTTCATTTGGTCTGTATTCCTACATTAACATATCATCTTCATGACTAACACTGGGGGACAGCTGTGAGTGGAGAAATAGGCCATGTGAACTCTTTCCAAAACCCATGAAATATGATTGAGACTCAGCCTCCCACTCTAGAATGGCCAAAACTCATGCAATTTCCTACTTAAACTTTTCAAATAAAGCCTATTGCATCATATAGACCTCAAGGAAAATTATGAACATGATTTCAGTTGAAGATTACTGGCACAGAATCACTCTGTACCAAATGTCTTTTATCACAAGACTTAAAGCCATGTCTAAGCCCGGGTTTAAGCTATATGGAATTGTTTTAATTAGGTCATACCAAGGACCATTTTGAATTTCAAGAACCCTGAAAAGTATCAAAATAAAAATGAAACAATTATATGATGAAAATGTTTATTTGGCCTTACTTCTGTCATGACATTGGCCTGTGGGTAAGGTTTATGACCCCCCATAAATACCTTTCTCCCTTCCCTCTCTCTCGGACTCTACTGAAGGACTTTTGAATAGCCTTTGTTAAACATAGATAGTCTGGGAACATCAAACAAGTGGGGGGGAAAGGAACCATATTTCGGTAATAGAACCAGTTGAAAATATGCGTTGGTACTTAATAAATATGATGTCAGTTCGGTTGTCATCTGAGACATTATGACTGATGACAGGATGACATAAACTGTATCTGGGAAAGTCTACACATTCTAGTTATCAAATTCACATGCATTACAGAGAAAGGATTTTATAGAATAGCATGTCATATCACTTAATCCGGCATAGCCAAAGAAACGACACTGCTATTATTCCATAGAAACACGTTGAATAACAGATTCACTATATGGAACAGATAGTCCCAACAATTCTAAAAGAAGTTTGTTCTGAAGTGTCTATACTATATCTGAGAGAGATAACAAATGTTTCCTGATCTTTCTTATATATTGTTTTTACATGCATTTAACCCCATATTTTTTCCTAAACAGTCTCCATACCCTATACTTCCATACATTTCAACTGGTACCTGGAGACTTTCAACCAGCATGTTCGTGAGAGTCTCACCTTCACACAGTGGGGTCATATTAGTGTGTAGCCCAAACTGTTTGGACGCTACAGGTAAAAGTTGGCAGATTGGCTGTACGTACTTCAGAAGAGTCCCAAGACACTTGAGAGGTTTGTAGAGCAAAACGGAGAACACCATCGTGTTCATGAGAGTCTCCTCCTTCCATAGAGGGGTCATAATAGTTTGAAGGCATTCGGACGCTACAGACGATTTGTGAGAAGACAGATTTTCAGGATGTCTCATCGTCTGACAAACACCGGTCTAGCTCTGTCACATTTAACTGCAGATGCAAAGTGTTACATTGGCGATCCAATGCAAAACAGATATCTCTTGCTTAAACTGACACATTTTAATGGGTATTTTTTATTTTTGTATTATGCAAATGAGATGTTTGGACATCAACCTTAGGGGGTATAGATCCTAGGGAAATAAAGTTTTCCCCTAGTAGATTTTACCATTCTATCCTGAACTCTGGACAGAAACATTCATGTACTTTTTATCACTGCACTACACTACTTCCACCAAGTGCTGAGACGGCAGCCCTGCTTTTAAATGATATTACTCTCCAACATCAAATATTAACCACAATCTTGTTCCCTGTCCAACCCAAAGTAAAACTTTTTGGTCGCATTAAAAGGAAGGGGACACTTTTAATCCCATATTCACAGTTCACAGCATCTATAGAGAAGATCAACAATAGGGGTGCATCAATCATGTTTCTCATGTATTTTATACTGTCATTCAGAACATTGGTGAGGAAATTATATATGCAGAATGGCATGTCATTCTACTGAGATCATCAACTTTAAAAAGATAGATTTTTCTGAATAGCCATATGACAACTGACCTCCAATAGCTATAGTCTAGTGCAGAGGTAGAGCTCCTATAATTCTGTCTTTTAGTCAACCGGATCAAGCCCGGAGCTTCTAGACAAAGCCACTGTCAATAAAAAAGGCTTTATAGTAAAGCACCATAGGGAAACCTGCAGTCTAAAAGAGTGCTCCTGGGTGGTGGCAGCAAGTTAAGAAACACAAATAGAGACAAGGGGGGGTGGATCAATTTGAGATTAGAGAGCCCCACTGGGCAGTGACCCGTTTGTGCGTTAGTGTTTGTGTACTGTGTGTCTGTAAGTGTTTGAATGAGGGAGCAATAGGGAGGTAAAGAGACAGACAGAGACAGTGAGAGATCTGAAGAACTATACCACACATTACAACAATTAGTACAACTACATGTAGTATAGCCCCCTCCCTCTCCCCCCGGCATAGTCTGTACGCAAGGCCACTGAACTAGAAACAACTTTCCAAACAAACCACTGGCAGCCTTAACCCCTCACCTCCCGAAACAATGCCAACACAGAACACATCCATAGGCATGTAGATCTAACGCCACAGCAGGAGAAATACAAGAGTATGTCTTATAACTTGAGACCAAACTGTTCACTGACATTCAGATTAACTCTGTGTTCTACTGCACATTTACTGTATTGCTGGGCATTTGAAGTATGCTGAGTGTGGATACTTGAAGGGGTTAAATTAAAAAGGTAACCGTATTAAAAAAATGTTTCCACTGGCTCTTACAGAAAGTTTCCATGAAATGTTCCCTGAAGGACCTAGAAACAGATTTTTAAGAAATATCAGGGTGTGTCTTTCTTCACTCAGGCAAATGTAAGAATAGTCTCAACTAAAACAAAAGTAGGTAGTTCTGTCAGTCCTTGAGTGTGATAAAACAAAACACCACAGACAGACGGATTTAATGGGAGAAGCACATCTAAGGACTTTATTGTTAAACAGTGTGTGTCTTTGTGCACTCGCACTTGCGAAAAAATTTCCCTCCAGTCCATCCCATTGTGTAATCCACTCGGGTCAAATCATAACCAACACAAATTAAGTTAGCCCTTCACACCCACAAAGTTGCTACGCTAACTGATGCTATTTAGCGTTTATGACATTCTGCATAAAATGTCTGATTCCAATTGTGCCATTAAAAAGCCATTGTGAGGTGGCATGTGTGTTGAGGGTGTTGTGGCTACAGAGGTATAACCCTGTTAACTGATCGTAATGGTCTGACTAAGTTATTCAACGGGCGGCTGATGCATAACTGCCTAATAGCAACAAAATAACGTAGTGGCTGATAAATGAGTCAACAAGTCACAAGGGACTAAGTGAATTTGGCCGATTTATGGTGCAGAGTAAATCAACCATCAGCATACTGCCTCCCCTGTTTCCCAGGAGGAATCTCCAGACTTCTGCAGAACAGCAGTTTCACTTATTTTCATTTTATATAGTAGAATATGTAGTCCAAGTCCAAATATGAGAGAGTAAGTAAAGTGTGTAAAGGTGAAGAAGTAAGAGATGGAGAGAGTACAAGTATGTTAGATAGGCAGATGGAGAGAGGGCAGCGCACTAGGCGAGCCAGAAGAAGAGTCTTGCTCCACTCCTCTCAGCCCGTGGAGTGCATAATCACAGTGACAAATGGAGCAGGCAAGTATGTCCCATAGGCCTGAGATGGGACCTAGAGAGTAGAGGTCGACCGATTAATCAGAATGACCGATTTAATTAGGGCTGATTTCAAGTTTTCATAACAATCGGTCATCTGCATTTTTGACCAATTATGGCCGATTACATTGAACTCCACGAGGAGACTGCGTGACAGGTTGACTACCTGTTATGCAAGTGCAGACAGGACCTATGGTCAGGTGCAAGCTAGCATTAAACTTATCTTATAAAAAACAATCAATCAATCTTAACAATCACTAGTTAACTACACATGGTTGATGATATTACTAGTTTATCTAGCTTGTCCCGCGTTGCGTATAATTGATGTGGTGCCTGTTAATTTATCATTGAATCACAGCCTACATCGCCAAACGGTTGATTTAACATGCACATTTCTGTAAAATACACTATAGTTGTACCAATGTGTACCTAACCATAAACATCAATGCCCTTCTTAAACTCAATACAAGTATATATTTTTAAACCTGCATATTTAGTAAATATAGCCTGCTAACATTAATTTATTTTAACTAGGAAAATTGTGTCACTTCTCTTGCGTTCTGTGCAAGCAGTCAGGGTATATGCAGCAGTTTGGGCCGCCTGGCTCGTTGCGAACTGTGTGAAGACCATTTCTTCCTATCAAAGACAGTAATTAATTTGCCATGATTTGATAGAGCAGTCTGACTGAGCGGTGGTAGGCAGCAGCAGGCTCGGAATAATTTATTCTCAAACAGCACTTTCCTGCATTTGCCAGCAGCTCTTCGCTGTGCTTCAAGAATTGCGCTGTTTATGACTTCAAGCCTATCAACTCCAGAGATTAGGCTGGCAATACTAAAGTACCTATTAGAACATCCAATAGTCAAAGGTATATGAAATACAAATAGTATAGAGATAAATAGTCCTATAACAACTACAACCTAAAACTTTTTACCTGGGAATATTGAAGACTCATGTTAAAAGGAACCACCAGCTTTCATATGTTCTGAGCAAGGAACTTAAACGTTACCTTTTTTTACATGGCACATATTGCACTTTTGCTTTCTTCTCCAACACTTTGTTTTTTGCATTATTTAAACCAAATTGAACATGTTTCATTATTTATTTGAGACTAAATTGATTTTATTGATGCATTATATTAAGTTAAAATAAGTGTTAGTTCAGTATTGTTGTAATTGTCATTACAACAATACTGAATGAACGGCTATGCGGCTATGGAACCCTGACCAGTTCACCGGATGTGCTACCTGTCCCAGACCTGCTGTTTTCAACTCTCTAGAGACAGCAGGAGCTGTAGAGATACTCTTAATCATCGGCTATGAAAAGCAAACTGACATTTACTCCTGAGGTGCTGACCTGTTGCACCCTCAACGACGACTGTGATTATTATTATTTGACCATGCTGGTCATTTATGAACATTTGAACATCTTGGCCATGTTCTGTTATAATCTCCACCCGGCACAGCCAGAAGAGGACTGGCCACCCCTCATAGCCTGGTTCCTCTCTAGGTTTCTTCCTTGGTTCAGGCCTTTCTAGGGAGTTATATATATATATATAAAAAGCAGATTAAATCGGTATCAGCTATTTTGGTCCTCCAATAATCGGTATCGGTGTTGAAAAATCATAATCGGTCGACCTCTACTAGAGAGGACAGAACCCATTAAGCCTGTAGCACAGCACTGCAGTAATACTCAACTACTATGCGTCTCAGACTGGCGTCAGAGGATTGGTTAATGACAGTAATCTATGGGACTGATAGAGTGGAGGTAGGTAGGTAGGTAGTTCCAGATGTACTGTAGTAACTAACCATACATGTCCAAATCTACACCTCATATGTATAAGCCTTCATACAGGAATCTGTATAGTTCACATGCTACTGGTGATGATATCACTGCAGCCACACCTTGAACTTCAACACTGAGCACAATACTGGCAGTACTATTGACTTACAGAAGTCAGTCAGGTTTCTCTTCTGCAACTGCCACAGTCCTGACCAGTGGCGGATTGGCTGAAAACCCGGGAGCGGGGTGAATGAAGTTGTCAACAAGCAGAATGACAAAATATGATGGCAAGTTTTCGAACTACCGGTAGTTTCTTTGAGAATATATATAAAGCGATCTAAATACACCGATTTCATTACTGCATGTCAGAAACCAAATGACCACTGCTGCCAATGTTTTGAAAATATTAGATTATACTATTTAAAACACGCAGACAGCTCACGAATGTGTGCACCAAGGAGAACGCAACAAGCATGCAGATACAATAAGTGAAAACACATTATTTAACTAGGAATAGCTAGCTAACATGAAACAAAGCATGATGCTCCAGCCAGTTAACTTCATATTTCCGAGATAGTCAGATATTAGTTTAGAAAAACTTGAAATGGGCATGGGAGCTAGCTATCAGTATCAGCTAGCTAGCCAGCGAGCCACTCTGGGATAATCTACACGGCTGATTAGCAGTCCTCAGAATATCCCTCTTCCAGAACGTGTACAAGTAAACAGACAACTAAGAGAAAGGACTGTGTGACATATTGTGGACAATGAGACTTGAGAACGAAAGACTAGGCCAACCGAAGGGGGCCCGACAGAGATACACGAGGAAGACCTTCAACACGTAAATACATCATTACATTACTTCTTACCCAAAGGAACGGCAGTTTGGGGAAAGGTATTAGGGCTAAACTAAGCATAGTTAGCAAATGTATCCAAGTGTTGCTTCTCTTTCTCTCCCGCTCTTTAAATCTCCATCTTCTGTAACCAGTGTCATATTGTATTCGTCAGCTAGGGACTTGTCATCATATTACGTTTCTAATCAATAACCTATACCGTGTGTGTGTGTGTGTCTTATGTTATCATTTAGCTTGTTAATAAATAAATAAATAAATAATCAAATCAATGTGTGGTAGAGAATGTAAATCTGCACAAAAGTATTGCTAATCAAAGTCAACAACGTTCAGAATGAGACTGATATGAGGAAATTATTAAATGGTGACTGGTATGATACCTATATATTCTTGAGTTAAGTAGGGAAGCGGTAACTCAAATAATATTTTCCCGTGGTGCCCCAAATTACTAATGAGTTAATTGTTACATGATTAATTTAATCAAGTAATAACTAAACGTAGTAGGTAATTATTCAATAAATAGCAGTCATCATATTAATGATAGTCACATCACCACACAACATGTTGCCCTGTCACCTACAGTAGAAACTGATGAACACCATGGGGGAAACAAAATTTGCCAGCCACCATCATGCTTTTTTGTCCTACCAGATGAGAGGATTCTAGTGTACCCCTTTGTCCTTCCGACTGTTGTTGGATGTAGATGTCTGATTTATAAGGTCCCAGGTTCCCATGACTGTTGTGATTATTTATTTACAAGTTAATTACAATTTCCTTTTTGTTTTAGCACAATCTGTACCTGATAGAGCAGATCTAGTCTCACATGCGAAAGTAAGCCGTCTGGCATGAGAGACTCATTGGGAGGGAGACTAGAGCAGACCTGGAAGTTCTGACTGAGCGTACATTTGAGTGACCCAAGAAAGTCCATTTACTTTGTGCTGTTATAATTTATGCAATGAAATCCTGCGATTTCATTGTGGCAGTTCCCCCTCATAGCAAATGGCTGGCAAACCAATCCAAGCTTTGTTCACACGGCCTATGTGCCCGCGGAGCTGAGTAGAAACTGAAGAGCTTGTTTTGAAGAATTACACATTTACCACACTTTTATTAGCATTTAAAACATTATCCATGAATTATATAATATACAGTGCATTTGGAAAATATTCAGACCCCTTCCCATTTTCCACATTTTGTTACGTTACAGCTAGGGATGCACAATATATCTGTGAACATATCTGAATCGGCAGATATTAGCTAAAAATGCCAACATCGGCATCAATGTCTAGTTTAACGCCGATGTGCAAAACCGATGTCAAAGTTGACGTGGATACCTATATAACTTTGGTACATGACGTGATGATGCCACGTAAAATGGTGCATTACACATGCAACACAGCATTCCTAACCTAGCCCACAATGTCTGCTGTGTGGATCGATCAGTCAAGAAGTCGATCAGTCATTTGAAAGAGTAACAAAATTTCAGCGAGACAACACAAAAGCAAAATCCATTAACGCCAATATAATGGGATTCATTGCCCTTGACAATCAACCGTTCTCGGTCGTGGGTGATGTTGGCTTTCACCGACTGGTCGAGCATCGGTACACGTTGCCCTATCGGAGTTACACAGTAATAGCATCCCTGCAATTAGCTTCACAACATACTATGGAACTCCATTTGGGTCAAAAAAGATACACGTCAAATAACACTTTCGCACGTTTAATAAGCTTTAAATAACACAGTCCTATTATAGAATGTTGTGTGTTCTGAATTTGCACTTGCAAGCCGAGCGCCACCACCACTATCAGTAGCACTGTCAAAGCTGTACAAAAAACAAGCAAACACGGGCCACAATTTATGTGTTTACAATACCACAATGGTAATAAACCATTATTTGTTCGGGCGCAACTACTGGGTTAGGTAGCTTTAGCTTAGTACCTAGCTAGCACCAACACAACCAGCCTGAAAACAATGACCAGTAGAAACTGCAGTCATTTTCATTATTGCAATGATTTAGAATTCCTTGTGAGTAAGTATTAGCTAGGAAGCCACTTGTTGTTCACCTATTGAAATTTAACTTCAGTTCATGAAAATAGATCACTAGCCAGCTACTTAACCCTGTTGCCCAAAGCTTATGTTATAAGCAGCCAGCTAGCTTCATCTGGCTAGTGAGGCTCAACTGGACCGGGTTATGTGTTGTGAAGCTAGCCACAATAAGGATTAGGCACAATCGTGGAATTTATGGTCTGAAAGTGATTACAATTGCTGGAATCATGCCATATTTAGACTAGATAATGTTAAACAAGGTTGGAATGTGAAGCAATGAAGTGGAGTATCAGTCTACTCGGTGACACCCACAGAACACAACTGTGAAGAGTTTATGCAAATATTAGCATAGTAGCTCTTATTGTTTTCCCAACGTCCTCAGAGTTTTCAGACTCCAAAACATCCACACAGTATTGTTTGTCCACGGGAATACTGTTCAATACACATAGGTTGACAATAAATGTGGCTCAATTCACAGTTGTTTCAGTCCCGCAATAAGAGCTATGAAGCTAATGATCTATGGGTGTCACTGAGTAGACTTATATCCCATGTCATTGATCCACAATCCATAGGTGAGGCTGTACAGTGAAATAAGCATGCCCCCAATGCAATTCTAAAGTAAAATACATCCATTGTGATTAACAGATCAAATTAACAAATTATTGTCTTTTGTTGAATTTATATAACAACATTCCAACCTCGACATCTTATAAATTAGGGTTATATAGCTATATAGTAAGCTAGCAAACTATAGCAAACTAGCAAACTATAGTTACTGAAACAGATTGTCACTTTGCTATGTTTTTGGGGAAGAACATTGTATGACCAGCACTGTAGGTGCGCAAGGCAATTTTTTACCAGCATCATAGCATACATATCGATGAATC
Organism: Oncorhynchus clarkii lewisi; assembly: GCF_045791955.1. Taxonomy (NCBI): domain Eukaryota; kingdom Metazoa; phylum Chordata; class Actinopteri; order Salmoniformes; family Salmonidae; genus Oncorhynchus; species Oncorhynchus clarkii. The sequence continues at coordinate 48,255,161 of NC_092153.1, read as the reverse complement.
GTTGTGACATATTAAATGCGTGTGAGTGTAATCAATGTGTAATAACTACGTAAAAAATGAACAAGTTAAATTATTATATGACGTGCAGTCATATTCAGGTCCTGATTGGTCAACAAGCTTATTTGACACGTCAAACAGTGTTATTGGACATGCAAAGACCCAGACGGCGTTCCACAGTATGACAAATCCGGGTTGAGAATGAAACGACTGAACAAATGAACAACATGTTTTACTGTTAATGGGGAGTAAGTAAATGTCAACTAAATAACTTTTTGGTCAGTGTGGTGTGTGTGTCTGGGAAACCTTTAACTAGGCAAGTCAGTTAAGAACAAATTCTTATTTACAATGACGGCCTACCCCAGCCAAACCCGGACGATGCTGTGCCAATTGTGCGCCGCCCTATGGGAATACATTTTTAAATTTAAAAAATCCTTCAATCTATACACAATACCCCATAATGACAAAGGGAAAACTGTTTTTTAGAAATCTTTGTACATTAATACTTATTTATTCAGACCCCTTGCTATGAGACTCAACATTGAGCTCAGATGCATCCTGTTTCCTTTCATCATCCTTAAGATGATTCTGCAACTTGATTGGAGTCCACCTGTGGTAAATTCAATTGATTGGACATGATTTGGAAAGGCACACACCTGTCTATATAATGTCCAACAGTTGACATTGCATGTCAGAACAAAAACCAAGGACTTGTCTGGAGAGCTCCTAGACAGGATTGTGTCGATGCACAGATCTGGGGAAGGGCACCAACAAACTTCTGCAGCATTGAAGGTCCCCAAGAACGCAGGGTAGCCTAGTGGTTAGGGCGTTGGTCTAGTAACCGAAAGGTTGAAAGTTCGAATCCCCGAGCTGACAAGGTACAAATCTGTCGTTCTGCCCCTGAACAAGGCAGTCATTGAAAATAAGAAATTTGTTCTTAACCGACTTGCCTAGTTAAATAAAGATACATAAAAGAAGTTTGGAACCACCAAGACACTTCCCAGAGCTGAGCAATCGGGGGAGAAGGGCCTTGGTCAAGGAGGTGACCAAGAACCCGATGGTCTCACTGACATAGCTCTAGAGTTACAATGTGGAGATGGGAGAACCTTCCAGAAGGACAACCATCTCTGAAGCACTCCACCAATCAGGCCTTTATGGTCAAGTGGCCAGAAGGAAACCAGTCCTTGGTTAAATAAACATGACAGACTGCTTGGAGTTTACCAAAAGGCACCCAAAGAACTTGCAGACCACAAGATTAAAAAATATTCTGATGAAACCAAAATTGAACTCTTTGGCCTGACGGAGGAAACCTGGCACCATCACTACAGTGAAGCATGGTGGTGGCAGCATCATGCTGTGGGGATGTTTTTCAGCAGCAGGAACTGGGAGACTAGTCAGGATCGAGGGAACAATGAACCGAGCAAAGCACAGAGATCCTTGATGAAAACCCGCTCAGGACCTCAGACTGGGACGAAGGTTCACCTTCCAACAGGACAACGACCCTAAGCACACAGCCAAAATAAAGCAGGAGTGGCTTCAGTACAAGTCTCTGAATGCCCTTGAGTGGCACAGCCAGAGCCCGGACTTGAACCCGATCGAACATCTCTGGAGAGACCTGAAAATAGCTGTGCAGTGACACTCCCCATCCAACCTGACAGAGCTTGAGAGGATCTGCAGAGAAGAATGGAAGAAACTCCCCAAATATAGGTGTGCCAAACTTGTAGCATCATACCCAAGAAGAATCGAGGCTGTAATTGCTCCCAAAGGTGCTTCAACAAAGTACTGAGTAAAGGGTCTGAATACTTGTGTAAATGTTTTATTTTTATTTTTTTATACATTTGCGAAAACCTGTTTTTGCTTTGTCATTATGGGGTATTTTGTGTAGATTTAGGATTTTTTTTAAATCAATTTCAGAATAAGGCTGTAAAATAACAAAATGTGGATAAAGTCAAGAGGTCTGAATACTTTCTGAATGTAAAGTATTACACCCTAATTGGTGGGTCGCCAAAGTTTCCAACTTCATGGACACTTTGGCACAAGAGCTACTGTTAATGTAGTGTGCACTTATCCCCGACACAGGCACCTTGGGTCCCTTAGAGTGCTGAATAGACACAGTAAATGGTTGAATATAAATACAAAACAAAACAGATATTTCAAAATGTTCCAGATTACAAAAAGAAAAGGTTTCATATCCTGGTTTGGTCATATCCTGGTTTTAAAAAATAAACTCAGTTTTACTAGATCTTTCCAGAGGAGGTTTGCAGAAGGCGGTTCATCCAGAACATTAGTTAAATAAACAACGCAATCAGGCTACTCTTCTATGATCCTTCTCCAGTCATGTACTTGCTCATATTGGTGCTCCTCCAAAGAGCTCCCTTAGAACTTTTGACATTTAAATAGCCTAAGTTTGGAAAATATTTCACAGAAAAATACATTCTAGCTTAAGATGTTTGTACAACTTTTCTTCATCAACGACTGAGAACAGAGGGATTATGCCATTACATCAAGACATATGGCCTTAATTACAGGCTATATTCAAAATGCAAAGCTTGGCTATGCATGCCAAATGTAATGATGGCGTGTAATCTGCTTTCCAAAAATACAACTACAGTGACCAATGATTACCACCTCCTCCCCATCTTAATATAGAGCAATAAAAAGAAAGCCCCTAATCCTATGGGGGTTTAGTTATGAGTCCCAGGTCCTAATGGTCACTAATCAGTCAGTGCATTCTGCACCGGACCATCAACTCAAATCAAATACAATTTGATGTCACATGCGCCGAATACAACGGTAGACCTTACGGTGAAATGCTTACTTACGAGCCCTTTCCCAACAATGCAGAGTTAAAAAAGTAAGAACATTTGCAAAAATACTCAAAAAACAGATCTATGCTAACAATGTAGCCTGGGGGCAGCACTGGGGTAAGGAAGTCATCTGAAAACATAAATTAGTGGAGTGACCTGGGGGTGCCATGCTGTGGAACACTCCCAGGATCCTCTTAAACCCTCAGCTTGGCCAATCCCCATGTAATAACCTTCATATTACAAATGGAGTGACCTTTACACACCTTTGCAAACCTTTAACCATGTAATAACGTAATATACCTATGTAATAACATGTATTTACCCAGGTGGAACCACAAGTCCTCAATGGGTCCTGCTGTGAAGAGGGCAAAATCACTTTTACTGTCGCAAATGTAGTTAGCGTTCTCTCTTTTGTACTGTAGAAAGGTTATTTTAATTAGTATGCCTGACTCACTGGCAATACAATACTATCCCTATCATAGTATATTATCGTAAAGTGTCTCTGGGTAGACCAGGTGTCTGGCGGTGTGACCAACGGCATCATTTACAATTTAGGTGACAGTATCGATGTTGGAGATAACATTCTACATTACAGCCAGGCCATAGGAATCCATCTCACGATAACCTCCCTGTGATGTGGCTGGATGCTTTAATCAAGGAACCAAATGTCTGTCTTCCAATCTCATTATGAACAGGAACTTGAAGGGGAACACGGCATTGAATTAACTTCAGTCTCACTCTGCCTGGGGCTCAGCTAGCATAGTGTAGATTAGCTCTGCCTGCTTGTCTGTCTGCGACTCGCTGTCTGCAGTGGTGTGCTAAGAGCCAGCCTGTTTGTAAATACTGTCTCCTGCAGAAGGGAAACAACATGCAGTAGTAGACAATAACATGGAGCTCTCTTTCTCATCATACCCCACTGTCTAGAGTTAGGGATAGTGGTTGAAGTTGCATTCATGCTAGGCCAACATACAAGATCTCTCAGAATATTGCTAGCAGAGGTCTTTAGCCGCACACTGACGTAAGCGTTAAACCTGTAGCCCATTGCAGCTAGATGACCCAGGTCCCTGTCTGACATTCTAAAACACCCAGCTACCTCTCCAGTCCTCACTGACTCCCTCATTGAACAGCCTACCAGCCAGAGGCACTACTGTTCTAATACATCCAAACACAAACAGCACTGATGGAACACTTAAAAGAAAAAAAGATTACCTGGGGTTCTTATCGAAGGAATAAATAATGTTAACATCTGCAATAACAATATGTGGACCACAGGTAAGGCCAGAGTTGCATCGACTGCCCCAGAGAGATTTTGTCATGAGGAAGAACATTGCAAAATCGATAGAGGGGGAGCTCTTAACTCTGAGCACAATGTTTAAATAGTTGAATGACCGGAGATAGAAGATTCAGCTTTCTGCAATGTTTCTCTAGAGCAGAGATTTCCCACCGTTTGTGTCCGCCCTTCCCTCTCTAATCCCGCCCCTCCCCCTTGCCTGCCTTATGTTGATAAAGTTTCAAGTTCTCACACATGCACAAGTATACCGAAATGCTAGACTTGCAAGGCCTACCTCACAGTGCAGTATTCAATATTAAAAATGTATACAAAAAAACTAAAACACACGAGAAATAAGAAAGGAACTACAAACATTTATAATTTACTGGAGTATTTGAGGTAGATACAGTTGAAGTGGGAAGTTTACATACACTTAGGTTGGAGTCATTAAAACTAGTTTTTCAACCACTCCACAAATTTCTTGTTCCCAAACTGTAGTTTCGGCAAGTTGGTTAGGTTATCTACTTTGTGCTTGACCAAGTAATATTTCCAACAATTGTTAACAGACAGATTATTTCACTTATAATTCACTGTATCACAATTCCATTGGATCAGAAGTTTACATTCACTAAGTTGACTGTGCCTTTAAACAGCTTGGTATATTACAGAAAATTCTCTCTGAATCATAGAGGTACCAGGGGCTGCCATAATCGATATCCGTGTCTTCGGTGCCCGGCTGTCTAGTCTGTTTTATAAAATGTTCAATAAGCATAGAACACAATTATAAAGAATTGGCAAAGATCTCCCATTCTGAGAAATAAGGTAAGCCACTTGATTTCAACATCTGAACAAAGTGGACAGGCTGGCATGCTGTTCAAACAGTTGGAGATGGACAGAAGGGTGTGTTCATAACAATTCAAACTGTTATGTCTTGTTAGATAGCAAATAGATCCAAGATGGCTAAACTTGAAATATAAAGAACAAAAGATTAGCTGGCTACATACTAGCACGTGGGCTTGTGCTTGAGAGATTGTTTATGCGACCTGTGCTAATTTTCTATCATGCCTGCTACAAGAAGTTAGTCATTATTAGTGAATGTGCATTTTGCATGGTTCTGGTAAAAAAATATATATATAAAAAAGGCTATTTTCATAGACAGACTTGAAATCCAGATCAAATCAAATCAAATTTTATTTGTCACATACACATGGTTAGCAGATGTTAATGCGAGTGTAGCGAAATGCTTGTGCTTCTAGTTCCGACAATGCAGTAATAACAAGTAATCTAACTAACAATTCCAAAACTACTGTCTTGTACACAGTGTAAGGGGATAAAGAATATGTACATAAGGATATATGAATGAGTGATGGTACAGAGCAGCATAGGCAAGATACAGTAGATGGTATCGAGTACAGTATGTACAAATGAGATGAGTATGTAAACAAAGTGGCATAGTTTAAAGTGGCTAGTGATACATGTATTACATAAGGATACAGTCGATGATATAGAGTACAGTATATACGTATGCATATGAGATGAATAATGTAGGGTAAGTAACATTATATAAGGTAGCATTGTTTAAAGTGCTAGTGATATATTTACATAATTTCCCATCAATTCCCATTATTAAAGTGGCTGGAGTTGAGTCAGTGTCAGTGTGTTGGCAGCAGCCACTCAGTGTTAGTGGTGGCTGTTTAACAGTCTGATGGCCTTGAGATAGAAGCTGCTTTTCAGTCTCTCGGTCCGTGCTTTGATGCACCTGTACTGACCTCGCCTTCTGGATGATAGCGGGGTGAACAGGCAGTGGCTCGGGTGGTTGATGTCCTTGATGATCTTTATGGCCTTCCTGTGACATCGGGTGGTGTAGGTGTCCTGGAGGGCAGGTAGTTTGCCCCCGGTGATGCGTTGTGCAGACCTCACTACCCTCTGGAGAGCCTTACGGTTGAGGGCGGAGCAGTTGCCATACCAGGCGGTGATACAGCCCGCCAGGATGCTCTCGATTGTGCATCTGTAGAAGTTTGTGAGTGCTTTTGGTGACAAGCCGAATTTCTTCAGCCTCCTGAGGTTGAAGAGGCGCTGCTGCGCCTTCTTCACGATGCTGTCTGTGTGAGTGGACCAATTCAGTTTGTCTGTGATGTGTATGCCGAGGAACTTAAAACTTGCTACCCTCTCCACTACTGTTCCATCGATGTGGATAGGGGGGTGTTCCCTCTGCTGTTTCCTGAAGTCCACAATCATCTCCTTAGTTTTGTTGACGTTGAGTGTGAGGTTATTTTCCTGACACCACACTCCGAGGGCCCTCACCTCCTCCCTGTAGGCCGTCTCGTCGTTGTTGGTAATCAAGCCTACCACTGTTGTGTCGTCCGCAAACTTGATGATTGAGTTGGAGGCGTGCGTGGCCACGCAGTCGTGGGTGAACAGGGAGTACAGGAGAGGGCTCAGAACGCACCCTTGTGGGGCCCCAGTGTTGAGGATCAGCGGGGAGGAGATGTTGTTGCCTACCCTCACCACCTGGGGTCGGCCCGTCAGGAAGTCCAGTACCCAGTTGCACAGGGCGGGGTCGAGACCCAGGGTCTCGAGCTTGATGACGAGCTTGGAGGGTACTATGGTGTTGAATGCCGAGCTGTAGTCGATGAACAGCATTCTCACATAGGTATTCCTCTTGTCCAGATGGGTTAGGGCAGTGTGCAGTGTGGTTGAGATTGCATCGTCTGTGGACCTATTTGGGCGGTAAGCAAATTGGAGTGGGTCTAGGGTGTCAGGTAGGGTGGCGGTGATATGGTCCTTGACTAGTCTCTCAAAGCACTTCATGATGACGGATGTGAGTGCTACGGGGCGGTAGTCGTTTAGCTCAGTTACCTTAGCTTTCTTGGGAACAGGAACAATGGTGGCCCTCTTGAAGCATGTGGGAACAGCAGACTGGTATAGGGATTGATTGAATATGTCCGTAAACACACCGGCCAGCTGGTCTGCGCATGCTCTGAGGGCGCGGCTGGGGATGCCGTCTGGGCCTGCAGCCTTGCGAGGGTTAACACGTTTAAAATGTCTTACTCACCTCAGCTGCAGTGAAGGAGAGACCGCATGTTTTGGTTGCAGGCCGTGTCAGTGGCACTGTATTGTCCTCAAAGCGGGCAAAAAAGTTATTTAGTCTGCCTGGGAGCAAGACATCCTGGTCCGTGACTGGGCTGGATTTCTTCCTGTAGTCCGTGATTGACTGTAGACCCTGCCACATGCCTCTTGTGTCTGAGCCGTTGAATTGAGATTCTACTTTGTCTCTGTACTGGCGCTTAGCTTGTTTGATAGCCTTGCGGAGGGAATAGCTGCACTGTTTGTATTCGGTCATGTTACCAGACACCTTGCCCTGATTAAAAGCAGTGGTTCGCGCTTTCAGTTTCACACGAATGCTGCCATCAATCCCCATCAATCCACGGTTTCTGGTTAGGGAATGTTTTAATCGTTGCTATGGGAACGACATCTTCAACGCACGTTCTAATGAACTCGCACACCGAATCAGCGTATTCGTCAATGTTGTTATCTGACGCAATACGAAACATCTCCCAGTCCACGTGATGGAAGCAGTCTTGGAGTGTGGAGTCAGCTTGGTCGGACCAGCGTTGGACAGACCTCAGCGTGGGAGCCTCTTGTTTTAGTTTCTGTCTGTAGGCAGGGATCAACAAAATGGAGTCGTGGTCAGCTTTTCCGAAAGGGGGGCGGGGCAGGGCCTTATATGCGTCGCGGAAGTTAGAGTAACAATGATCCAAGGTCTTTCCTCCCCTGGTTGCGCAATCAATATGCTGATAAAATTTGGGGAGTCTTGTTTTCAGATTAGCCTTGTTAAAATCCCCAGCTACAATGAATACAGCCTCCGGATAAATCGTTTCCAGTTTGCAGAGAGTTAAATAAAGTTCGTTCAGAGCCATCGATGTGTCTGCTTGGGGGGGGATATATACGGCTGTGATTATAATCGAAGAGAATTCTCTTGGTAGATAATGCGGTCTACATTTGATTGTGAGGAATTCTAAATCAGGTGAACAGAAGGATTTGAGTTCCTGTATGTTTTTTTCATCACACCATGTCACGTTGGCCATGAGGCATACGCCCCCGCCCCTCTTCTTACCAGAAAGATGTTTGTTTCTGTCAGCGCGATGAATGGAGAAACCCGTTGGCTGCACCGCTTCGGATAGAGTCTCTCCAGTGAGCCATGTTTCAGTGAAGCAAAGGACGTTACAGTCGCTGATGTCCCTCTGGAATGCTACCCTTGCTCGGATTTCATCAACCTTGTTGTCAAGAGACTGGACATTGGCAAGAAGAATGCTAGGGAGTGGTGTGCGCTGTGCCCGTCTCCGGAGTCTGACCAGAAGACCGCCTCGTTTCCCTCTCTTTCGGAGTCGTTTTTTTGGGTCGCTGCATAGGATCCACTCCGTTGTCCTGTTTGTAAGGCAGAACACAGGGTCCGCGTCGCGAAAAACATATTCTTGGTCGTACTGATGGTGAGTTGACGCTGATCTTATATTCAGTAGTTCTTCTCGACTGTATGTAATGAAACCTAAGATGACCTGGGGTACTAATGTAAGAAATAACACGTAAAAAAACAAAAAACTGCATAGTTTCCTAGGAACGCGAAGCGAGGCGGCCATCTCTGTCGGCGCCGGAAGTAGTGATTACTGCAAAAAAAGCAGGTTAAACTATTTTATAAAAATAATTAAATTATGAATTGGTCTTCTTGGTTCAGGAAGGCTTATATTTAGCCTAGGTATAAATTCACAAGACCTGAATTGATTATACTATTGCTGACTTTTGAAATGCTGTGTATTTGACCTTTACATTGTACAAGAAAGCTTATTTGAGTGGCGGCGGGTAGCCTTGTGGTTAGGGCGTTGGGCCAGTAACCGAAAGATTTTAGGCCATATCCTAGTTGCGGATGATCAAAGGTTCCAATTGTTGGAGATCCTCACTGGCTCGATTCCAATCGGAATTACACATCACTTTGTAAGCCAGCATAGCGGACTTGCAGACGTGATGTGGCCTGTAAACCAGGAGTTTCTGACCACTGTGTTAGGGAATAACTAGGCCCTGAAATAAAGGCCTTATGATATACAGTGCCTTCAGAAAGTATTCATACCCCTTGACTTATTCCACATTGTGTTACAGCCTGAATTCAACATTTATTAAATGTTTATTTTCTCTCCCCCATCAACACACAATACCCTAAATTAACAATACATTTTTGCAAATGTATTGAAAATGAAATACATTAATCTAATTTACATAAGTATTCACACCCTTGAGTCAATACATTATCAATGCCAAAGGTGATTCTAACAGTTGTCTCTTTCTGGGTAAGTCTAAGAGCTTTCCACACCTGGATTTTACAATATTTGCCCATTATTCTTTAAAACAATTCTTCAAGCTCTATCAAATTGGTTGTTGATCATTGCTAGACAACCATTTTCAGGTCTTGTCATGGATGGCCAAGTAGATTTAAGTCAAAACTGTAACTCGGCCACTCATTCACTGTCTTCTTGATAAGCAATTCTAGTGTCGATTTTGCCTTTTGTTTTAGGTTATTGTCCTGCTGAGAAGGTGAATTCATCTCCCAGTGTCTGGTGGAAAGCAGACTGAACCAGCTTTTCCTCTAGGATTTTGCCTGTGCTTAGCTCCCTTCTGTTTCTATTTTCTTTATCCTGAAAAACTCCCCAGTCCTTAACGATTACAAGAGTACCCATAACATGTTGCAGCCACCACTATGCTTGAAAATATGGAGAGTGGTACTCAGTAATGTGTTGTATTGGATTTCGCCCAAACATAACCCTTTTTGTAAAAAATAAAATAAAATAAAAAAAGGTAATTGCTTTGCTTTATTTTTGTTCTGTACAGGGACCCTTCTTTTTCCTCAATTAGGTTAGTATTGTCATGTAACTACAATGTTGTTAATCCAGCCTCAGTTTTCTCCTATCATAACCAAGTCTAACCGTTTTAAAGTCACCATTGGCCTCATGGTGAAATCCCTGAGCGGTATCATTCCTGTCTGGCACCTGAATTAGGAAGGACGCTTGTATCTTTGTAGTGGCTGGGTGTAAAAATAGACCATCCAAAGTGTAATTAATAATTTCACCATGCTCAAAAGGGATAGTCAATGTCTGCTTTTTTAACCATCTACCAATAGGTGCTCTTCTTTGCGAGGCATTGGAAAACTTCCCTGTACTTTGTGGTTGAATCTGTGTTTGAAATTCACTGCTCGATTGAGCGACCTAACAGATAATTGTATGTGTGGGGTACAGAGATGAGGTTGTCATTCAAAATAATGTTAAACACTATTATTGCACACAGAGTCCATGCAACTTGTGACTTGTTAAGCTCATTATTACTCCGGAACGTATTCAATCTTGCCATAACAAAGGTGTTGAATACTAACTGACAAGACATTTCATCTTTTCATTTTTAATTCATTTGCAAACATTCATAAAGCCTAATTCCACTGACATTATGGGGTAGTGTGTGCAGGCCAGTGACACATTCAAATTTAAACCATTTAAAATTCAGGCTATAACAACAAAATGTGGAAAAAGTGAAAGGGTTTGAATACTTTCTGTAGGCACTGTATGTCATACTGTCGTAAAAAAAATATGCAAATAAAGACTTGTAAAACTGTTCATGGAGGGTTCGAGGAAGGAACACTTCAAAGATAAAAGGGTTCTTTGTAGAACCCTTTATAGAGGGTTCTAAGTAGAATCCTCTGCAAAGGGTTCAACCAAGCACCAAAAAGGGTTTCCCTATGGCTACAAACCCAAACTAATAAGCACCTTTTTTTCCTAATACAGCACTGCGGCCCCATCGTTGTGGATAGGGTTATGCAGCCACCCAAACAACTCCTTGGTCTTGGTGATGTTGAGGGAGAAGTTGTCGTCCTGGCACAACACTGCCAGGTCTCTGACCTCCTCCCTGTAGGCTGTCTCATTGCCGTTGGAAATCAGGGCTACCCCCGTCGTGTCATCAGCAAACTTGATGATAGTGTCATGCGTGGCCACACCGTCATGGGTGAACAGGGAGTACAGGAGCTCCCATGTTATTGCCTACTCTTACCACCTGGGGAAGTCCAGGATCCAGTTGCAGAGGGAGGTGTTCAAGTCCCAGGGTCACGAGCCTGGTGATGAGCTTGGAGGGGACTTTGGTGTTGAATACTGAGCTGTAGTCAAACAGCCTCCTCACATAGCTATTCCTCTTTTCTAGGTGGGAGAGGGCAGTGTGGAGTGCAAATGAGATTGCATCCTCTGTGGATCTGTTGGGGCGGTATGCAAATTGGAGTGGGTCCAGGGTTTCTGGGATGATGAGTCCCATGACTACAACCTGCCTCAGCTTAAGCCCATTCTAATGGGAAGCTGCTACACCAAGTGCTAACAGTCAGTATCTGGATAATATATGTGAAATGCTTGATAATATAGGTGATATCAACAGAGCAGTATAGTGTCTGGGTGATTTAAATATTGACTGGCTCTCATCAAGCACTTTTTGCCAGTCCTGTCTGGTCCAGCAACAGTGGTTTTTGCCTACGTTGTTGCCGGTGATGTCTGGTGAGGACCTGCCTTACAACAGGCCTACAATCCCTCAGTCCAGCCTCTCTCAGCCTATTGCGAACAGTCTTAGCACTGGAGGGAGGGATTGTGCGTTCCTGGTGTAACTCGGGCAGTTGTTGTTGCAATCCCGTACCTGTCCCGCAGGTGTGATGTTCGGATGTACCGATGCTGTGCAGGTGGTTACACGTGGTCTGCCACTGCGAGGACAATCATCTGTCCGTCCTGTCTTGCTGTAGCGCTGTCTTAGGCGTCTCACAGTACGGACGTTGCAATTTATTGCCCTAGCAACATCTGCAGTCCTCATGCCTCCTTGCAACATGCCTAAGGCACATTCACACAGATGAGCAGGGACCCTGGGGATCTTTCTTTTGATGTTTTTCGGAGTCAGTAGAAAGGCCTCTTTAGTGTCCTAAGTTTTCATAGCTGTGACCTTAATTGCCTACCGTCTTTAAGCTGTTAGTATCTTAACCACCGTGTATGTTCATTAATTGTTTATGGTTCATTGAACAAGCATGGGAAACAGTGTTAAACCCTTTACAAAGAAGATCTATGAAGTTATTTGGATTTTTACGAATGATCTTTCAAAGACAGGTTCCTGAAAAGGGGACGTTTCTTTATTTTGCTGAGTTTAGAAAGTGTGTGCCATCAGGCCTGGAGGAAAGCTAAAGTCATTCTGCTACCCAAGAATAGTAAAGCCCCCTTTACTGGCTCAAATAGCCAACCACTCAGCCTGTTACCAACCCTTAGTAAACTTCCTGGAAAAAAATGGATACAATCCTATTTCACAGTAAACAAATCGACAACAGATTTTCAGCACACTTATAGGGAAGGACACTCAACAAGCACAGCACTGATGATTGGCTGAGAGAGATTGATAATAAAATGATTGTGGGGGCTGTCTTGTTAGACTTCAGTACAGCTTCTGACATTATTGACCATGGAAAAACTTGTGTTATGGCTTTACAGGAATTCCCCAGGGTAGATGTTTAGGCCACTTACTTTTTCAATCTTTACTAATGACATGTCACTGGCTTTGAGTAAAGTGTGTCTATGTATGTGGATGCCTCAACACTATACATGGCAGCTACTACAGCAACTGAAATGACAGCAACACTTAACAAAGAGCTGTAGTTAGTTTCAGAATTGGTAGCAAGGAATTTGTTAATCCTGAATATTTCCAAAACTAAAAGCATTGTATTTGGGACAAATCCTTCACTAAACCCTGAACCTCAAATACATCTCGTAATGAATCATGTGGAAATTGAGCAAGTTGAGGTAACTAAACTGCTTGGAGTAACCCTGTATTGTAAACTGTCATGGTCAGAACATATTGATACAACAGCAGCTAAGATGTGGAGAAGTCTGTCCATAATAAAGCATCTTAACAACGCTATCAACAAGGCAGGTCCTACAGGCCCTTTTGTCACACCTAGACTACTGTTCAGTAGTGTGGTCAGATGCCACAAAGATGAACATAGGAAAATTGCAGTTAGCTCAGAACAGGGCAGCACGGCTGGCCCTTACAAGTACACGGAGAGCTAACATTAATGACATGCATGTCAATATCTCATGGCTCAAAGTGGAAGAGAGTTTGACTTCATCACTCCTTGTTTTTGTAAGAGGTGCTGACAAGATGAATGTATACCCCACAAGACATGCCAGAGGTCTCTTCACAGTCCCCACATCCAGAACAGACTATGGGAGGTGCACAGTACTACATAGAGACATGACTACATGGAACTCTATTCCACATCAGGCAACTGATGCGAGCAGTACAGTCAGGTAAAAACAAGGTACAAATACACCTTATGGAACAACGGGGACAGTGAAGAGACACACACAAAAGGTACAGTGTCGGAACCGGTTTTATAGGATTTCACCTTGTTCCAAAGTGATTCTCTCATGCCCTCAGATGCCCTTATAGAGCACACAATGCCCCTATTGACTAGAGAGAGCACTACTGTTTAAATTGTGGTTAACATACAGTCATGTGATCAATATATTTTACAATGGCAACCAAGATGTATACATACAATGTAGCCTTGTTTATCTGCATTTTGTGTGTGTATGCATATCTCCTGAAATACACTGTTCCAAAAATGTGACCCATGTGAACATCCCATGATGTTGATGCGCACACCATATTCATTAAGACAGGCAGCCAGCCTTTCAGCCAATCTCAGGACGAGGCACAAGCTCACAACACGACTCGCCAGGGATTTCACCATGCTCTCCGGTGAGGCTTGAAATCTAATTCTCAGGTAATACTTTCTCCATTGGCCTTACGCAGCATTATTACTCTGGACTCAAACAGGATTTTCTCCAGTCCCAGAAGACTGGAGGGTTTTTTAATCTGACACAATAAAAGCTCAAGAAAACAATACACAATTTGATATCAAAGTACACATCATTGTGTAGAAAAAAAAGGAAATACACACCACATCCCTAAATGGAGTATATAGTGTAGTACAGCAATGGAGTAGCAGATAAGGCCTAACAAACAAGCCATTACACTAACAGTCCCGAATGATGGAGGAAGTGGCTTCCTGAAAATTCATTATACTACTGTAGGAGTGAGGGCACTGCAGGATAGGACAGGACAGCCAAACTGACTGGGAGGATCTGGGAATGAGGGGCGGAATATTCATCAAGTCTTAAAGAGATAAGCGTTCGCTCCTACAGACAACGAGTCATGTGGCTGTGGCTTGCTATATAAAACAGGCAGACCGGTATGTAGTTGCTGTTCGATGTTAGAATGGGAAAACAAGTGACCGAAGTGACTGAGCGTGGTATGATAGTCGGTGCCAGGGCGGCGGTTCCAGGATCTCAGAAACATCCGGCCTCCTGGGCTTTTCACACACAACCGTGTCTAGGGTTTACCAAGAATGGTGCAACAAAACAAAAACATTCAGTCGGCAGCAGCCCTATGTGCAAAAACAGCTTGTTGATGAGAGGTCGAAGAAGAATAGCAAGAATCGTGCAAGCTAACAGGCAGGCCACAAACGGCAAAATAATGGCACTGTACAAGAGTGGTGTGCAGAACGGCATCTCGGAACGCACAACTTGTCGGTCCTTGTCACAGATGGACTATTGCAGCCACACCTATCAGATGAAAACAAGAAGCAGCAGCTCCAGTGGGCACTCAATCAAAACATGTTTAAATAGGCCTACATTCATTTTCATTTCATTGAATTTGTATTAACTTTATTTTAAATGTAGATATAGTAGCCCAGTCTATACAGTGTTGGCCCACAATGCACTTCTATGAATTCCCATGTGGTAACCAATTGTTTGTAAAAACAGGCAATTTACCGTTAAATCCCCATAATTTGGTTACATACATTTCTGTTAATGATCAATTATTACATTTACCGTTCTCATTCTAGTTCATACCATCATTTACGTGCTCTGTGAGCAATGAGCATGTGTCTGGTTTCTCTGACCTGTTAATGTTGACTGAGTGCCTAAAATGCCTATTTTCAATAGCTTAGGCTACAACATTTCTCTCATTACATAGTCCTCTCTTTGAAGAACGTATGCCATCGAATGATCGCAGCAGCAGGGTTTGTGACGTTTTCACAAATATTTTGGGAAAAGTGGGAGAAAACCCATCTGACTTCGTTTGAATGGTGTTGTGCGTCGAAATAGGATGTGTATTACATTTTTTTATATGCAGAACAGCCAACAGGACATGGTAGACATTTCTTTATTATGACTCTGTGACATATCCTCTCCGACATGGTATTTCTTAATTTGTTGATTCATATTTATAAGTAATAACCTGAATAATAATAATAATAAATTGCCACGATAATAACAAAGTTTCAAAAATGTTTTTATTAAGTAGCATATCCATGTAAACAAGCGTATAAACAGAATTGTGACCTCAAAATGATGGAGTGCCTTCAGAAAGTATTCATACTACTTGATTTATTCCACATTTTGTTGTGTTACAGCCTGAAATCAAAATGAATTAAATATATATATATATATAAATATATCATTTTTTTCTTCAGCCACCCATTTCATGGCTTGGTTTTTTTCTCTGACATGTATTGTCAACTGTGGGACCTTATATAGACAGGTGTGTGCCTCTCCAAATCATGTCCAATCAATTTAATTTAAATCAGGTGGACTCCAATCAATTGTAGAAACATCTCCAAGATGACAGAAACAGGATGCACCTGAGCTCAATTTCGAGTCTCATAGAAAAGGGTCTGAATACTTATGTCAATTAGGTATTTCGGGTTAAAAAATGTTTTCTAAAAACCTGTTTTCACTTTGTCATTATGGGTTATTGTGTATGTACTATGCAGCAACACTCCCCTGACAGAGCTTGAGAGGATCTGCAGAGAAGAATGGGAGAAACTCCCCAACTACAGGTGTGCCAAGCTTGTAGCATCATACCCAAGAAGACAAAGTTGCAATCGCTGCCAAAGGTGCTTCAACAAAGCACTGAGTAAAGGGTCTGAATACTTATGTAAATGTGACATTTCAGGTTTTATGGTTATTGTTTTTGTCATTATGGGGTATTGTGTGTAGATTGATGAGGAAAAATACTATTTATTCCATTTTAGAATAAGGCTTTAAAATGGCGGCGGATGAAAAGGCAGACGTTTTACGTGCCCCCAGCCGATTGTGTTTTTTTGTTTGTTTAATTGGGTTGTTTTTAACTTACTCGTTTACTAATTTTGAACATAATGTACAAAGGACTGCGGTTACTCACCACGGACTAGCAGAATCCTTGTTCCTTCACGACTCTGACGAGCCCGACAAAAAGGATATACTGCTTCCTCGGAAACAGGCCCTGATGCCGTCATCTGCGTGAAGAAGAGACGAGAAAGAGGGGCCGAAGGGCGGGCTGCCCTCCGAGAATTCGTAGGCGATTGAATAAACCCCGACTTCTCTCAATTCTGCTAGCAAATGCGCAGTCCTTGGAGAATAAAATCGACGAGTTAAGCGGAAGATTAAACTAACAACGGGTAATTTCAAAGAGCGGGACACTAACCCGGAAGCTTATAAGGAATCCCGCTATGCCCTCCGACGAACCATCAAACAGGCAAAGTGTCAATACTAAGATCGAATCATACTACACCGGCTCTGACACTTGTCGGATGTGGCAGGGCTTGCAAACCATTAAAGACTACAAAAGGAATCACAGCCGAGAGCTACCCAGTGGCACGAGCCTACCAGACAAGCTAAACTACTTCTATGCTCGCTTCAAGGAAAATAACACTGAAACATGCATAAGAGAACCAGCTGTCCTGGAGGACTGTGTGATGATGCTCTCCGCAGCTGATGTGAGTAAGACCTTTAAACAGGTCAACATTCACAAGGTCGCAGGTCAAGACAGATTACCAGGACGTGTGCTGCGAGCATGTGCTGACCAACTGGAAAATGTCTTCACTGACATTTTCAACCTCTCTCTGTCCAATCTAATACCAACATAGTACCTGTGCCCAAGAACACGAAGGTAACCTGCCTAAATGACTGCCGACCTGTAGCACTCACGTCTGTAGCCTTGAAGTGCTTTGAAAGGCTGGTTATTGCTCACATCAACACCATCATCCCAGAAACCCTAGACCCACTCCAATTTGCATACCGCCCCAACAGAGCCACAGATGATGCAGTCTCTATTGCACTCCACACTGCCCTTTCCCACCTGGACAAAAATAACACGTATGTGAGAATGCTATTCATTGACTACAGCTCAGCGTTCAACACACTAGTTCCCTCAAAGCTCATCAATAAGCTAAGGACCCTGGGACTAAACACCTCCCTCTGGAACTGGATCCTGGACTTCCTGACGGGTCGCCCCCAGGTGGTAAGGGTAGATAACACATTCGCCATGCTAATCCTCAACACAGGGGACCCTCAGAGGTGCGTGCTCAGTCCCCTCCTGAACTCCCTGATCACTCATGACTGCATGGCCAGGCAGGACTCCAATACCATTATTACATTTGCCGATGGCACAACAGTGGTAGGCATGATTACCGACAACGACGAGACAACCTATAGGGAGGAGGTCAGAGACCTGGCAGTGTGGTGCCAGGACAACAACCTCTCCTTCAACGTGATCAAGACAAAGAATATGATTGTGGACTACAGGAAAAAGAGGACCGAGCACGCCCCCATTCTCATCGACGGGGCTGCAGTGGAGCAGGTTGAGAGCTTCAAGTTCCTTGGTGTCCCCATCACCAACAAACTACCATGGTCCAAGCACACAAAGACAGTTGTGAAGAGGGCAAGACGAAACATTTTCCCCCTCAGGAGACTGAAAAGATTTGACATGGGTCCTCAGATCCTCAAAAGGTTCTACAGCTACACCATCGAGAGCATCCTGGTTGCATCACTGCCTGGTATGGCAACTACTCAGCCTCCGACCAAAAGGCACTACGAACGGCCCAGTACATCACTGGGGCGAAGCTTCCTGCCATCCAGGACCTCTATACCAGGCGGTGTCAGAGGAAGGCCCTAAAAATTCTCCAGCCACCCTAGTCATTGACTGTTCTCTCTGCTACCGCACGGCAAGCCAAGTCCAGGTCCAAGAGGCTTCTAAACAGCTTCTACCCCAAAACCATAAGACTCCTGAACATCTAGTCAAATGGCAACCCAGACTATTTGCATTGCCCCCCCCTCCCCCCTCCCCCTCTTTACACCACTGCTTCTCTCTGTTGTTATCTATGCATAGTCACTTTAATAACTCTTCCTACATGTACATACTACCTCAACTAACCGGTGCCCCCTCACATTGACTCTGTATCAGTACCACCCTGTATATATAGTCTCGCTATTATTATTTTACTGCTGCTCTTTAATTACTTGTTACTTTTATCCCTTATTCTTATCCATATTTTTGGGGAAACTGCATTGTTGGTTAGGGGCTCATAAGTAAGCATTTCACTGTAAGGACTACACCTGTTGTATTCGGCGCATGTGACTAATAAAATTTGATAACTTAACAAAAGTGTGGGTAAAAAAAGTCAAGGTTTCTGAATACTTTCCGATAGCACTGTATTTGGCCTTGTGTTTTAGGGTATTGTCCCGCTGAAAGATTGAATTTGTCTCCCAGTGTCTGATGGAAAACAGACTGAACCAGGTTTTCCTCAAGGACTTTGCCTGTGCTAAGCTCTATTCTGTACATAATTTTTAAAAATAAATTTAAATAAAGAACTCCTTAGTCCTTTCCGATAACAAGCATACCCATAACATGATGCAGCCACCAACATGCTTGAAAATATGAAGAGTGGTAGTCCTGTGTTGTGTTGGATATGTCCCAAACATAATGATTTATGTTTATGCATAACTTCCGGCGCCGACAGAGATGGCCGCCTCGCTTCGCGTTCCTAGGAAACTATGCAGTTTTTTGTTTTTTTACGTGTTATTTCTTACATTAGTACCCCAGGTCATCTTAGGTTTCATCACATACAGTCGAGAAGAACTACTGAATATAAGATCAGCGTCAACTCACCATCAGTACGACCAAGAATACGCTTTTCGCGACGCGGATCCTGTGCTCTGCCTTACAAACAGGACAACGGAGTGGATCCCATGCAGCGACCCAAAAAAACGACTCCGAAAAAGAGGGAAACGAGGCGGTCTTCTGGTCAGACTCCGGAGACGGGCACATCGTGCACCATTCCCTAGCATTCTTCTTGCCAATGTCCAGTCTCTTGACAACAAGGTTGATGAAATCCGAGCAAGGGTAGCATTCCAGAGGGACATCAGAGACTGTAACGTTCTTTGCTTCACGGAAACGTGGCTTACTGGAGAGACGCTATCCGAAGCGGTGCAGCCAACAGGTTTCTCCACACATCGCGCAGACAGGAAAAAACATCTTTCTGGTAAAAAGAGGGGCGGGGGCGTATGCCTTATGACTAACGTGACATGGTGTGATGAAAGAAACATACAGGAACTCAAATCCTTCTGTTCACCTGATTTAGAATTCCTCACAATCAAATGTAGACCGCATTATCTACCAAGAGAATTCTCTTCGATTATAATCACAGCCGTATATATCCCCCCCCAAGCAGACACATCGTTGGCTCTGAATGAACTTTATTTGACTCTTTGCAAACTGGAAACCATTTATCCGGAGGCTGCATTCATTGTAGCTGGGGATTTTAACAAGGCTAATCTGAAAACAAGACTCCCCAAATTTTATCAGCATATCGATTGCGCAACCAGGGGTGGAAAGACCTTGGATCATTGTTACTCTAACTTCCGCGACGCATATAAGGCCCTGCCCCGCCCCCCTTTCGGAAAAGCTGACCACGACTCCATTTTGTTGATCCCTGCCTACAGACAGAAACTAAAACAAGAGGCTCCCACGCTGAGGTCTGTCCAACGCTGGTCCGACCAAGCTGACTCCACACTCCAAGACTGCTTCCATCACGTGGACTGGGACATGTTTCGTATTGCGTCAGACAACAACATTGACGAATACGCTGATTCGGTGTGCGAGTTCATTAGAACGTGCGTTGAAGATGTCGTTCCCATAGCAACGATTAAAACATTCCCTAACCAGAAACCGTGGATTGATGGCAGCATTCGTGTGAAACTGAAAGCGCGTACCACTGCTTTTAATCAGGGCAAGGTGTCTGGTAACATGACCGAATACAAACAGTGCAGCTATTCCCTCCGCAAGGCTATCAAACAAGCTAAGCGTCAGTACAGAGACAAAGTAGAATCTCAATTCAACGGCTCAGACACAAGAGGCATGTGGCAGGGTCTACAGTCAATCACGGACTACAGGAAGAAATCCAGCCCAGTCACGGACCAGGATGTCCTGCTCCCAGGCAGACTAAATAACTTTTTTGCCCGCTTTGAGGACAATACAGTGCCACGGACACGGCCTGCAACGAAAACTTGCGGTCTCTCCTTCACTGCAGCCGAGGTGAGTAAGACATTTAAACGTGTTAACCCTCGCAAGGCTGCAGGCCCAGACGGCATCCCCAGCCGCGCCCTCAGAGCATGCGCAGACCAGCTGGCCGGTGTGTTTACGGACATATTCAATCAATCCCTATACCAGTCTGCTGTTCCCACATGCTTCAAGAGGGCCACCATTGTTCCTGTTCCCAAGAAAGCTAAGGTAACTGAGCTAAACGACTACCGCCCCGTAGCACTCACATCCGTCATCATGAAGTGCTTTGAGAGACTAGTCAAGGACCATATCACCTCCACCCTACCTGACACCCTAGACCCACTCCAATTTGCTTACCGCCCAAATAGGTCCACAGACGATGCAATCTCAACCACACTGCACACTGCCCTAACCCATCTGGACAAGAGGAATACCTATGTGAGAATGCTGTTCATTGACTACAGCTCTGCATTCAACACCATAGTACCCTCCAAGCTCGTCATCAAGCTCGAGACCCTGGGTCTCGACCCCGCCCTGTGCAACTGGGTACTGGACTTCCTGACGGGCCGCCCCCAGGTGGTGAGGGTAGGCAACAACATCTCCTCCCCGCTGATCCTCAACACTGGGGCCCCACAAGGGTGCGTTCTGAGCCCTCTCCTGTACTCCCTGTTCACCCACGACTGCGTGGCCACGCACGCCTCCAACTCAATCATCAAGTTTGCGGACGACACAACAGTGGTAGGCTTGATTACCAACAACGACGAGACGGCCTACAGGGAGGAGGTGAGGGCCCTCGGAGTGTGGTGTCAGGAAAATAACCTCACACTCAACGTCAACAAAACTAAGGAGATGATTGTGGACTTCAGGAAACAGCAGAGGGAACACCCCCCTATCCACATCGATGGAACAGTAGTGGAGAGGGTAGCAAGTTTTAAGTTCCTCGGCATACACATCACAGACAAACTGAATTGGTCCACTCACACAGACAGCATTGTGAAGAAGGCGCAGCAGCGCCTCTTCAACCTCAGGAGGCTGAAGAAATTCGGCTTGTCACCAAAAGCACTCACAAACTTCTACAGATGCACAATCGAGAGCATCCTGGCGGGCTGTATCACCGCCTGGTATGGCAACTGCTCCGCCCTCAACCGTAAGGCTCTCCAGAGGGTAGTGAGGTCTGCACAACGCATCACCGGGGGCAAACTACCTGCCCTCCAGGACACCTACACCACCCGATGTCACAGGAAGGCCATAAAGATCATCAAGGACATCAACCACCCGAGCCACTGCCTGTTCACCCCGCTATCATCCAGAAGGCGAGGTCAGTACAGGTGCATCAAAGCTGGGACCGAGAGACTGAAAAACAGCTTCTATCTCAAGGCTATCAGACTGTTAAACAGCCACCACTAACATTGAGTGGCTGCTGCCAACACACTGACACTGACTCAACTCCAGCCACTTTAATAATGGGAATTGATGGGAAATGATGTAAATATATCACTAGCCACTTTAAACAATGCTACCTTATATAATGTTACTTACCCTACATTATTCATCTCATAGGCATACGTATATACTGTACTCTATATCATCGACTGTATCCTTATGTAATACATGTATCACTAGCCACTTTAACTATGCCACTTTGTTTACATACTCATCTCATATGTATATACTGTACTCGATACAATCTACTGTATCTGCCTATGCTGCTCTGTACCATCACTCATTCATATATCCTTATGTACATATTCTTTATCCCCTCACACTGTGTACAAGACAGTAGTTTTGGAATTGTTAGTTAGATTACTTGTTGGTTATTACTGCATTGTCGGAACTAGAAGCACAAGCATTTCGCTACACTCGCATTAACATCTGCTAACCATGTGTATGTGACAAATAAAATTTGATTTGATTTGATTTAAATTCAGGACATAAAGTTCATTCTTTGCCACGTTCTTTGTAGTTTTACTTTAATGCCTTAATGCAAACAGAATGCATGTTTAGGAATATATTTTCTGAACAGGCTTACTTTTTTTCAACCTGTCAATTGTGTAGTATTGTGGAGAAACTACAATGTTGTTGATCCCTCCTCCGTTTTCTCCTATCACATCCATTAAACTCTATATATGTTTTTATTTATTTTCTCCCAAATTTTGTGATATCCAATTGGTAGTTACAGTCTTGTCTCATTGCTAAAACTCCGTAAGGACTCGGGAGAGGCAAAGGTCGAGAGCCGTGCATCCTCTGAAACACAACCCAACCAAGCCGCACTGCTTCTTGTCACAATGCCCACTTAACCCGGAAGCCAGCCACACCAATGTGTCGGAGGAAACACCATACACCCGGTGACCGTGTCAGCGCGCCACAGGAGTCGCTAGTGCGCGATGGGACAAGAACATCCCTGCTGGCCAAACTCTCCCCTAACCCAGACAAAGCTGG
Organism: Oncorhynchus clarkii lewisi; assembly: GCF_045791955.1. Taxonomy (NCBI): domain Eukaryota; kingdom Metazoa; phylum Chordata; class Actinopteri; order Salmoniformes; family Salmonidae; genus Oncorhynchus; species Oncorhynchus clarkii. Next base: position 48,232,211 of record NC_092153.1, on the reverse strand, counting down.
GCCAATTGTGCACCGCCCCATGGGACTCCCGGTCGCCGGCCGGCTGCGAAAGAGCCTGGGCTTGAACCCAGAATCTCTAGTTGCACAGCTAGCACTGTGATGCAGTGCCTTAGGCCACTGCACCACTAAAAAGTCTCCATTAGCCTCATGGTGAAATCTCTGAGCTGTTTCCTTCCTCTCCTCACCATCCAAAGTGTAATTACTAACTTCACCATGCTCAAAGGGATATTCAATGTCTCCTTTTGTATTTTGACCCATCTACCAATAGGTGCTCTTCTTTGGAGACATTGAAAAAAAAACCTTGGTCTTTGTGGTTGAATCTGTGTTTGAAAAGCACTGCTCGATTGAGGGACCTTACAGATAATTGTATGTGTGGGGTACAGAGATGGGTTGGTCATTAAAAAATTATGTTAAACCCTATTATTGCACACAGAGTGAGTCCATGCAACTTTGTGACTTAAGCACATTTTTATTTAGGCTTGCCATAACAAAGGTCTTGAATACTTATTAATCAAGACATTTCAGCTTTTAATTTGTAATCATTTCTAAAAACATAATTCCACCTGGACATTAATGGGATATTGTGTGTAGGCCAGATCTAGTTGTAAATTCTAGCTGTAGCACAACAAAATGTGGAAAAAGTAAAAGGGTGTGAATAGTTAGAGATGAGTGGAGTTCCAGAATACAACCTACTGTTCACCCCAGCCTGGAACAAGAGTAACACACACTGTTCATTAGAGATCTGTGAATGACTAAAAGCATGCAGGCCAGACCAGGGCAGACCAGGGCAGGCCAGATGAGATGACTGTACTAAGAGCTCTCTGTCTCTGCCCTGAAGACATCAGTACAAGCCTCTAATGAGACTCTTTAATGAGTGGTTAAATTGAGGGACTGGCCTGTAGGCTAACGTTTGCGCTGACTCTGATCGATAAGCATGACATTTGCGTTCTCAACCATCTTCTAATTACATTTCAACCAGGATAGAGGAGCATTCCAATGTGGTTGTGTTCTAGGGGAAATACCCCTTGGTGCACTTTGGGGAAGAGATGGGGAGAGCCTGGAGAGATGCCTATTGATTGATTGATTTGTTTGTGCTGTGCCTCTGGTGATAGCATGCGCTGCCTGGCTTGGGGCCGGCTTTCCTCAGCCATCAATTAAGCCTGGTGACACCTTTACCATCTTTAACATCAATCCTGCCCCTAAGAGTATCATAGCAACTAGAGCTCTGGGGGGGCGTGGCGGGAGGCGGGTCTCCAGTAGGACCCTGGGGTATTGAGAGACACGACCCATCCAACACCCTTCTCCTCCTCCTCCTCCCACACACACACACACACACACACACACGAAGCTGTATATAACCATCACTGACCACTAATTCTAGCCCTTATCTTATTTTTTGGGACAAACATCTTGACACACAAAGAAAATAATGATCTTAGCTATGCTATGTTCCACTCCATCACTCTGCTGGGCTCCTCGGCTGTGTGTAATGGCCCTCTTCTGCCTGTCTGATATGTCTCCAGGAGGGGCCAGAGCACTGGGATCAATTACACATGCAATTACTGCAGCAGGACACAATGTCTCAGGACTACACCATTGAACCGCTGATGACCCGCCTCTCTGTACACACTCACGGTTGTCTCATTGGAGTCAGAGGGCTGATCATGCTGAGGGAATCTGACACAAAAACCAAAGCGTATGACAGTTGTTGGTGCTCATCCTTGCATAAGCCCAGACCCTGCAGCAAGATATGTACTGTACTTTAGAGGAGCTGGACACCCCCACTCCAGTCCCGTTCATTAATAAACACAATCCTGACAGGATTTGAACACACCCTAGCCCAGCCATTTCACAGCCATTTCACAAGGTTCCTGGCCTGAATGAATACAAAGAAAAATAATCCTTTATCAGTGTTAAACTCCCTCTCCAGTCCTGGCTGGCTGTTCCGTGTCCACTCTGTTATTCCTGCTCAACATCACATTCCCCTGTTCCACTGACTGCACAGCACACTGGGGAACCATATGGCTCCATGCTGCTCTAGTTTCCTCCCAGAGACTGCAGCTGCCCAGCGACTCAGACAGGCAAGTCAGAGCCAAACCCAGTATGTAGTGTGTGGCTGTGGCTTGTGGTAGGGCAGGCTACCTGTACTAATGAGCAGAAGGGAGGAACCTCCTGAGCGCGTGGTTCTCTTTGCTCTGTCGCGTTCACTAGGGGGTACAGGGGTCTGAGCCATTGCATGTGGATGGGCCGGAGCTCATTTAGGACCCCCACAATAGGTCATGCAACACAGAAGATGGAGAGAAGAGAGGGAAAAATATGGGAGGGGGTGGAGAGAAGGGGACCGTTAGATGAAAAGAGGAAGATAAACACTTAAGACATTTTACTCTAATCTCTCATTTTCTCTCCAGCATGGGAGGCAGGATGGAATGCTGCGTGTTATCACAACCTTTCATAACCATATGACAAAATAGCTGTGGCTGAAATAGCCAAATCCACTCATTTGAAGGAGTGTCCACATACTTCTTTTTTAGATAGTGTATTTAGGCTATATCTTGATGACTCTGACAGTCATTGTGATTGTGAACCCAAGGACCTATCAATCGCCGAGGCCGGTACATTTTTGTCCAATCTGATTACAGTATAATATGCTTCACTGTTGTTTTACACTCTTTCACTCTCTTTTAAGTGGATAGCCTTTTGGACCAGAGATGACATCATAGAGGTGTCATCACTTTGAAAGAGGTTCTTGTTGTGTATATATATAGTGTTTTATCACCTCCTTCAAAAGAGTCACAACATGCTCCCATGGATTGCATCTGATTCTACAGTACACATTTGACACTTCATGGTGGTCCATCGCCAAACTGACAAACATATTTCATACATTTTCACTGATCTAACAGTGTCCATAACTCTTTGAAATGTATCGCTTCCTATCACTTCCTTTCCTGTCTGTCCATCCTTCAAAAGTCATGTAGAGTTGTATGACTAGACATTTGTAAAGTACTATGAAAGTGCACACACACACACACACACACACACACACCAAAGTTCTTAGGCCGCCCAGAGGCTAAAATTGTCTGCATTGGTGGATGATGACATCTGACCACCCACATTCCCCCAGAGCAGGTTCATCAGCATGTGTAGCATAGGCCTGACTCTCTCTTCCACTCTCTATCCATCTCTCTCTCCGTCTCCTCCACTCTGGATCTCCTGCTACATCAAAGTTAATAAAAAGCATGTTCGTAGTTCCTCCTCCTATTCCGAAATCTCATTGATTAGATCAAAGCTGACAGGTCATGCCTGTCTCCCATTCTCAGACCTCACAGTCAGAGTCTGCTTCTCATTTAGGCTTGGACATAAACAAAATTCAGTTATGGTTTGTTTGATGCCAACAGTGATGAGGAGAAAATAATCGACACAGTTGCATATCGCAACATTATAACGTCGATAGTTTGACTCCAACTATCGATTTGTAAAACAAACAGCTACTATGGTTAGATAGCGTTAGTTAGCGCTAGTCGGCTGTACCTGGGCCAGGTATTTTTCAGCCTATAGCTTGTTCTCCAGCTTTTTTGTAAATAGTGAGACAAATGGCTTTCAGCACTTTGATTTCCCTGACTAATCAAAACTAATTTTCTCATGCTCTCTCGTCTCTCTGCAGCAGGCACATAGTGAGCAATGTTTGGAACGTAAAATTGCAATAAATATAGAAATGTATAAATCACCATACATATCGTATCGGCACCTAAGTATTGTGATCCTGGCCCTAGTCTCCAATATTGACAGAGTATGCAACAGCAAAACGTAAACATGCCATAGTTGACAGTACAGTTCTCTCTCTGGAGCCTAAATACAGAGTTTGCATTCTCCGAATGGGGATTCAAATATATTACCTGTAATGAAGGCAAAGCTTTTAGTCGAGTCAGTAATCCATCATGGTCTCGATAAATAAAACAAAGCCCCTCCCCAAAGAGAGAAATGTCATCATCAGCAGTTAGAGAGAGAGAGAGAGAGAGAGAGACTAAGGGAGAGAAAGAGAGATGGGTTGGTCCATTTTTAGCCTAGTGAGCCTGTCTAACTTGATTTTTTTGTGTGCTAAATGATAATTATGTGGCTAATAAATGAGGGGCCTCAAGAACAAAATAAATGGTCCGGTGTTTCAGAACCGCCAGAGCCGATTTCTGGTCCCAGTCCCCCCCTGGGAGACTAGCCACAGACACACACTGTAATCAGATCCTATGCTACATACTTCACAGCACACATCCCTGTTCCCTCACACACTGTATACTGCCCCATTGTCAAGACACTGTCTGCTGCAGTGATACATCACACACACGACCCCTTTCACATCAGCATTGAGATGAGCCGATAAGAGCCAAAACAGATGCCCTTCCGTTACGGTCAACAAAGATCAATCGGTAATAGGAGGGTTCAGTGTAAGAAGGCCTTCTTCCTGAGATGAAGTACAGTCGAGCCAGAGACAGAGAGCCAGGCAAGCACCCTGGGTGTCTGTCATAGACAGCAGAGCCTGAGCAGGTCTGGGACAGGGGCAGGAATCCAGAGGCAGCGAGCCAGGCAAGCACCCTGAGTGTCTGTCATAGACAGCAGAGCCTGAGCAGGTCTGGGACAGGGGCAGGAATCCAGAGGCAGCGAGCCAGGCAAGCACCCTGAGTGTCTGTCATAGACAGCAGAGCCTGAGCAGGTCTGGGACAGGGGCAGGAATCCAGAGGCAGAGAGCCAGGCAAGCACCCTGAGTGTCTGTCATAGACAGCAGAGCCTGAGTAGGTCTGGGACAGGGGCAGGAATCTAAAGCATGTGGTTGTGATGAAGGCAGGGAGGGCACAGCATTTACAAAGAACCTGCCTTAACATTGACATGCTAGTGAGGCTGAGGGTATCCAGGAAGCTGCTGCTGTACCAGTTACAGTAAGAAATCCATGATCCAGGTCTATGTTAAAACACACAGGGATGGGCTTCTCTGGGTGAGGATATGCCAGGTTCTCTTATCCAGTCAAATCAGTGCACAGCTGAAACTCTCACACTTGTCAATGTCGCACAGCAGCAGTTTGAAATATGAGATTTGAACATGTTAGTTCGCAGTCCATGGTTTACAGTTCAAAGCAGAAACACATCTAGGCTAAACATTGTGAATCCTAGAGAGAGGAGTTGAGCTGTGGCCCAGTGTCCCAAGTGTGTGTGGCTGTTGGATTCCACTGTGGTGGCTTCAGCTCCCTCCACAGGGGTCTGGGTGTCCATCTGTTCCAATAGTGTTTGGGTGCCAGCCCGCTATGACTAATGAGCTATTAACCACTGCTTTACCACTGGCTTCCCCAAACAACACTCTACCACAGACACAACTGACTAACCCAAAACAGACACTACCACAAAATGGGACTCACTCGCCCAAAACCTTGCCCAAGAACAGACACTGTTGCCTTGCCCCAAAACAAAACACCATCGCCAAGACTTCAGTTCACATTTTATGACTGCTCTGCTCAACCTGAACTGCCAACGAAAATGCATCGTCCATGAAAACATCACTAAAACCCAGAGTGTCTGTAAAACCTCCCTCCGCTCTGCTTCTCTGCATTGCAGGCCTAATAAACTGTCTCAGAGCTGGGCATTGAGTCCCAGCGCTGTCTTAACATTACATCTGAGGATGACAGTGTTTCTGAGCTGCTAACGTCAAGTTGTTGATATTGCGGCTTACCTCCAAATATCAAATAGAAGTGAATTCGCCTCCGGATAGAAACATATTAACATCATTGTTTTATCAAACAAGGGAAGGAAAGAGAAGTTATTGATTTGACATCTCTAAAAGGTATGAAACTGGAAGCACTTACTACCACTGTAAGTCGCTCTGGAATAGAGAGTCTGCTAAATTACTAAAGTGTAAAAATGTCTTGTGCTGATAAATAATAAAACTATTTCCCACTGCTCTCTCCAAAACCAGGATGTACAGAATACTGCTAGTTGGAAAACATATCAGAAATGAAAAAAGTCAAAGTTATTAGGAAGCAGAGGGGAGAGGTAAGTAAGGAGGCAGAGAGGAGGGAGCACAGGGGAGAGGTAAGTAAGGAGGCAGAGAGGAGGGAGCACAGGGGAGAGGTAAGTAAGGAGGCAGAGAGGAGGGAGCACAGGGGAGAGGTAAGTAAGGAGGCACAGAGGAGGGAGCACAGGGGAGAGGTAAGTAAGGAGGCAGAGAGGAGGGAGCACAGGGGAGAGGTAAGTAAGGAGGCAGAGAGGAGGGAGCACAGGGGAGAGGTAAGTAAGGAGGGAGCACAGGGGAGAGGTAAGTAAGGAGGCAGAGAGAAGGGAGCACAGGGGAGAGGTAAGTAAGGAGGGAGCACAGGGGAGAGATAAGTAAGGAGGCAGAGAGGAGGGAGCACAGGGGAGAGGTAAGTAAAGGAGGCAGAGAGGAGGGAGCACAGGGGAGAGGTAAGTAAGGAGGCAGAGAGGAGGAAGCACAGGGGAGAGGTAAGTAAGGAGGCAGAGAGGAGGGAGCACAGGGGAGAGGTAAGTAAGGAGGCAGAGGAGGGAGCACAGGGGAGAGGTAAGTAAGGAGGCAGAGAGGAGGGAGCATAGGGGAGAGGTAAGTAAGGAGGCAGAGAGGAGGAAGCACAGGGGAGAGGTAAGTAAGGAGGCAGAGAGGAGGAAGCACAGGGGAGAGGTAAGTAAGGAGGCAGAGGGGAGGAAGCAGGAGGAGTACTGTAGCCTTCTGTCAGTAGTGTCAGTGTGGATTCTCTGCTCCTCGCCAAACGACAGGAGGGAACAATTATGCAGACGATGTTCTGCAGCCGACACAACTGAGGATGCACTGCATCAATCACACAGAAAGCCTGCAGGACCGCACACACGACCACTCAGACGCAAAAACACACACCAGTCCTCACCCAGTGACAGAATCTAATCTCCCAGTAGCAGTACCCTGCTGACACTGATGCCTCTCATTAGCATGAATACACCAACCCACCAATCACAACAGGGCACACCCAGGCAGTGTGGGTATGGGGGGAACGTATTGTGGTGTGGGGGGGGGTGTAATAATCCCCTCTTCAGCAAACAGGAAATGAGAGGCTGATCAGTCCTACAGAAGAGCAGGGTGATGCTGTGTCACCACTGACACACAGAGACGGGTGAGAGGTGAGTGAGTGTGAGAGGTGTGTGTGTGAGAGGTGAGTGAGAGAGAGAGAGTGTGAGTGAGTGAGAGAGTGAGAGAGAGGTGAGTGAGAGGACTGTTGTCTGGGCCTCTGGCAGTCTATGGGGGTGCCACAGGCTTCAATTCTCGTGCCGACTCTTTTCTCTGTATACAGTTGAAGTCGGACGTTTACATACACCTCAGCCAAATACATTTAAACTCAGTTTTCACAATTCCTGACATTTAACCCTAGTAAAAATTCCCTGTTTTAGGTCAGTTAGGATCACCACTTTATTTTAAGAATGTGAAATGTCAGAATAATAGTAGAGAGAATTATTTCATTCATCTTTTATTTATTTCATCACATTCTCAGTGGGTCAGAAGTTTTTATACAGTCAATTAGTATTTGGTAGAATTGCCTTTAAATTGTTTGACTTCGGTCAAACGTGTCGGGTAGCCTTCCTCAAGCTTCCCACAATAAGTGGGAATTCCTCCTGAAAGAGCTGGTGTAACGAAGTTAGGTTTGTATGCCTCCTTGCTCGCACACACTTTTTCAGTTCTGCCCACAGATTTTCTATAGGATTGAGGTGAGGGCTTTGATAGCAACTCCAATACCTTGACTTTGTTGTCCTTAAGCCATTTTGACACAACTTTGGAAGTATGCTTGGGGTCATTGTCCATTTGGAACACCCTTTTGCGACCAAGCTTTAACTTCCTGACTGATGTCTTGAGATGTTGCTTCAATATATCCACATAATTTTCCATCCTCATGACGCCATCTATTTTGTGAAGTGCACCAGTCCATCCTGAAGCAAAGCACCCCCACAACATGATGCTGCCACCCCCGTGCTTCATGGTTGGGATGGTGTTCTTCGGCCTGCAAGCCTCCCCCTTTTTCCTCCAAACATAAATGGTCATTATGGCCAAACAATTCTATTGTTCTATCTATCAGACCAGAGGACATTTCTCCAAAAAGTAAAATATTTGTCCCCATGTCAGCTGCAAACCATAGTCTGGCTTTTTTCTGGCGGTTTTGGAGCAGTGGCTGATTCCTTGCTGAACGGCTTTTCAGGTTATGTCGATATAGGACTCGTTTTACTGTGGATATAGATACTTTTGTACCCGTTTCCTCCAGCATCTTCACAAGGTCCTTGCTGTTGTTCTGGGATCGATTTGCACTTTTCTCACCAAAGTACGTTCATCTCTAGGAGACAGAACGCTTCTCCTTCCTGAGAGTTATGGCGGCTGCGTGGTCCCATGGTGTTTATACTTGCATACTAATTTTTGTACAGATGAACGTGGTAATTTCAGGCGTTTGGAAATTGCTCCCAAGGATGAACCAGACTTGTGGAGGTCTGCAATTTTTTTTCTGAGGTCTTGGCTGATTTCTTTTGATTTTCCCATGATGTCAAGCAAAGAGGCACTGAGTTTGAAGGTAGGCCTTGAAATACATCTACAGGTGCACCTCCAATTGACTCGAATGATGTCAATTAGCCTATCAGAAGCTTCTAAAGCCATGACATAATTTTCTGGAATTTTCCAAGCTGTTTAAAGGCACAGTTAACTGTGAATTATAAGTGAAATAATCTGTCTGTAAACAATTGTTGGAAAAATTACTTTTGTCATGAACAAAGTAGATATCCTAACCAACTTGCCAAAAATATAGTTTTTAACATGAAATGTTTGGTGGTTGAAAAACAAGTTTTAATGACTCCAACCTAAATGTATGTATGTAAACCTCCGACTTCAACTGTATATCAATGATGTCGCTCTTGCTGCGGGTGATTCCCTGATCCACCTCTATGCAGACAACACCATTCTGTATGCATCTGGCCCTTCTTTGGACACTGTTAACAAACCTCCAAATGAGTTTCAACGCCATACAACACTCCTTCCGTGGCCTCCAACTGCTCTTAAATGCTAGTAAAATGAACTGCATAGACTTCAACCGATCACTGCCCACACCCACCTGCCTGACTAGCATCACTACTCTGGACGGTTCTGACTTAGAATATGTGGACAACTATAAATACCTAGGTGTCTGGCTAGACTGTAAACTCTCCTTCCAGACGCACATTAAGCATCTCCAATCCAAAGTTAAAACTAGAATCATCTTCCTATTTTGCAACAAAGCCTCCTTCACTCATGCTGCCAAACATACCATCGTAAAACTCACTGTCCTACCAATCCTTGACTTTGTCGATGTCATTTACAAAATAGCCTCCAACACTCAGCAAATTGGATGTAGTCTATCACAGTGCCACCTGTTTTGTCACCAAAGCCCCATATACTACCCACCACTGCGAACCTGTATGCTCTCATTGGCTGGTCCTCGCTACATATTCGTCGCCAAACCCACTGGCTCCAGGTCATCTATAAAAGTCTTTGCTAGGTAAAGCTCTGCGTTATCTCAGCTCACTGATCACGATAACAACACCCACCCGTAGCACGTGCTCCAGCAGATATATCTCACTGGTCATCCCCAAAGCCAACTCCTCCTTTGGCCGCCTTTCCTTCCAGTTCTCTGCTGCCAATGACTGGAACGAATTGCAAAAATCACTGAAGCTGGAGTCTTCTATCTCCCTCACTAACTTTAACCGTCAGCTATCAGAGCAGCTTATCGATTGCTGCAGCTGTACAGCCCATCTGTACCTCCTTACTTCACCACTATTTGCCTATTTATTGCCTTACCTCCTTACTCCATCCAACCAACTACCCACCTCATCCCCATATTTGCTTTAGTTTTTTCCTGCTCTTTTGCACACTACTATTTCTACTTGCACATCCTCATCTGAACATCTATCACTCCAGTGTAATTGCTAAATTGGAATTACTTCACCACTATTTGCCTATTTATTGCCTTACCTCCTTACTTCATTTGCACACACTGTGTACAGATGTTCTATTGTGTTATTGACTGTACGCTTGTTTATTCCATGTGTAACTCTGTGTTGTTGATTGTGTCGCACTGCTTTGCTTTATCTTGGCCAGGTTGCAGATGTAGATGAGAACTTGTTCTCAACTGGCCTACCTGGTTAAATAAAAGGTAAAGGCTTCAAGATCTGCCAACTGCTCATGTGGACAGGAGAATGCTATCCGCCCAAAGGCTGTCCCATGATCTACTGCCCCAACAATGTGAAGCTCTAGTTTACACTGAGTGTCTGTGAATCCCACCAGCACAGTCATCTCTTTCACCTTCAACCCCAGAAGGGAGAAGCAGCAGTGTATTGATTTCTGCAGGTCAGACCCTGCCGGATTCACCTTCTGTACAGGATCATTGGGAGGCTGTTCTTTGTCCACCGGGTAGAAGCCTCAGCCAGATAGAGGCCCTTTCCAACCTCCGTGAGGGGTCAACCAAGCCGCTTAGCATTGCTGACAGCCTTGCTAGACTGCAGAGTCAAACCGAAGAAGTCATTGCCTCTGCGATATTCTCCCACACCATAATTGTAGATCAGTTTAGCCATAAAGTTATCATCCTCTGGCCCAAAGCCAACCATTTTCTTGCTCCATTTTCCATAAGGGCCCTTACAAGTTGCCTTACATCCTTCTTCAAACTCTTTGCGACGCAAAATCTTCATGCCGAGCACATCTCGGTAAAAAGGTGGCCGTTTTGCTTGTGTCACCCACTTTGTAAATGAAATGCAAGGCTCGCCTCAAAGCCAAAATAATCCATGGGAGTTTGCTGTGTACTATACGACTATATATATCACGCTCAGTTTGTCCATGTTGATTAACAAGCTTTGCCGTATCGAAAAGTGAAAGGAGAAACAAGACTGAGAAAAAAACACAGAGGATCATTAGTATTACTGCCGAAACAGCAGTAACATTTCCTCAAGCGGAAACGCTTCTTCACAATCAACTGATCTAACACCACAGTCTGTAACACCACACCAGACCTCAAACTTATCAACATCAAAGAAATCTGCCAATTTGACAGATTTACCAGAAGTCTGATCCATGAAACCATTTACCTCCTCTAGATCGTAAATTGAGTCCTCACCAGCTGCTATTGTATCAAAATTGATGTCCATGTCCTTCTCCTGATCCTCCTCAACTGAGGCCACAGACCCCTCACTCCCCTCAGCCACATCCCTCTGAACACTCCCCACTTGCACCCCATCACTCGTACCGGGCATCTCCTCCACTACCTGGGAGACTAGCTCCACCTGAACCCCATCACTCATACTGGGCATCTCACCAGTCTGGGGAAATGTTTCCCCAAATCCGTCCTTGCCTCCTACAACAAGATTTTTCTGCTGCATAACAGACACTATGTTCCCTTCTGGTACAAGCTGCAACTCGGTACCCTCAACATGGACAACTTGCTCCTCAGCAACAGGTGCTTGTGGCTGCTCTACGACTGTCGACCCACCTCTCCCTACATCAGTGGGCCCAGGTGTTACGAGGACCACCTGTGTCCCTCACTCCGCATTCTCCCTTTTCGGGCAAGGATGTCGTTTATGGCCAACATCCCCACACTCAAAACAGTGTTGACTACCCGTACTAGCATAAGCCATATACAGTCTGTTGTCATACTTGACTTTAAACAATACCTCCAAAGTCTGCTCCGGTGAGTCCAAAAACAAACAGCTGTCGCCGAAACATAACCTGTTTCAGAGCCAGGTGTTTGAAACGACAACCTGTTTCAGAGCTGGGTGTTTGAAACGACAACCTGTTTCAGAGCTGGGTGTTTGAAACGACAACCTGTTTCAGAGCCAGGTGTTTGAAACGACAACCTGTTTCAGAGCTGGGTGTTTGAAACGACAACCTGTTTCAGAGCTGGGTGTTTGCAACCCAACGGGACAATCTCAACAGAACTTGCAAACATCCTAAATCGCAATAACTCATGCTACAATAACTCCCGCTCCAAGAGCTCATTGGGAAAAAAACAACGGTACATTCGACGCAAACGCATAAGCAATGTTTTCATAGCCTACCTTCTCTCCTTTGGCGACCAGAAACTCCTCCACAGTGACAGTGGCTTCAGTAACACACCTAAAGCCGTGCTAAAGTGACAGGGATGGCGTCCCCATGCGGGTCGCCATCCCCGCCAAAACCAGGGAAATTCCGACAATAATTAATTCTACCACAAAAAGAAAAACAAAAACCTTAATCATGCGTAAAAAAGGCAAACCACCAAGAAAAGGAAACAAGAAAAAAAAAAACAGGCGATCTAACTCCAGACAACTCTCGCACATACAATTCCCAGCATGCACCAAACACTCCCAGCATGACACACAGAGAGAGAGAGGGAGGTGCGAGAGAGGGAGAGATACATTTGTACATTGTTAAAACACTGTATATATAATATGACATTTGTAATGTCTTTACTGTTTTGAAACCTCTGTATGTGTAATGTTTACTGTTCATTTTTGTTGTTTTTCACTTTATATATTCACTTTGTATGTTGTCTACCTCACTTGCTTTGGCAATGTTAACACATGTTTCCCATGCCAATAAAGCCCTTGAATTGAATTGAATTGAGATAGTAAATGTTGAGTGTAATTGAGTAAAAGTCTACTCTGCCCACATGTCATCCTGTGCCTCAGTAGCTCACAGATCCTATACCCTGTCCTTTCTCCCACAGCCAACCAAAGTGAGAGGAAAGGAAGCAGACAAACACCTTCAGAGGGAGCTGTGTTTTGTAGAGCTCACAACACGAGCTCTGACAGAACACATTCCCTTCACGGATCAACGGAGAGCTGACAAGAGGAAGAGAGGGGAGGAGAGCTGTTGTACCACACACACAGTACAGAGTGGTTTTTGACTGTCTGATCCATCTCAGCTCCTGATATAGTGTGGTAAAACTCTTCAGGCAGGCCTGAGTTACCTAGGCGTTGCCCTAGCACAGCTACACTGACACCAACTGATACCAGAGCCTCACGGGACATAGAGATCATACCAGCACATTCAATACAGTAGGTCTGAAATGGACCCAACCACAAATAAATGACAGCAGCTGAATACATGCTGGAGGTTAATTAAAAGATGTCCAATGTATTAATATTTTCTACATGCCATACCAGGTAACATGTTAGCTAGTCATGCAAATAAATGTTAGGACCACAATTCTATAGAGCATTGTAAAATGACCTTGATTTAATATTCAACGTAGGTCTCCTAACTCTACATAGTCTGAACAGGGCATGACCGTTGACCTCTGGCTGATTAGCTCTCAGTCTTGTATGCAGGAAGCCAGAAATATCCCTGGGTACAGCTGGTGTTTAGCTAGGCAGAACGAACCTGGATAAATAGACCACAACAATAGATCATGCCTCTCTCTGCCCTCGCTCGTCTTCAGCCGTCTCTGTGTGTGTGCGCGCGTGTGAGTGAGTGTAACAAGCCGCCATATGTTGTCAGTCCGCTAGGCTGGGGGTTTTGCAGATCCAAGAAAGTTACGACTGTTCAGAATGATCATATGATAAGCAATAATGATTAATAAGATGACTGTTCAGAATGATGATATGATAAGAGGTTGTGATTAATACGTTGACTGTTTTATGGATGTGATAGGTAAAGACCTTTCGAGTTTAATTCGTGAGATGGGAAAGCTTCAAAACAACGTTAGTTAGTTGATTCGATAAATAACAGTCATCAGAATAATGAAAGTAAAGTCACGACAGTGACCAGGATACTCATATCCCCTCTATTTAGACTACTCCATCCATGGTGCTATGTGGAGGACCGGTCTGAAGCTACGTTCCAGAGGTGGGGTAAATGGAGGCCAGCTACCCAGAGCTCAGAAATAAACCAGTGAATATGAAACCCATCAGCCAAGTTAGACGAATGCAGAATAAATGTAGAACAGACACACATGAAAGCAGAGCAGAGACCCATTTTATAAGCTTGTTTGTGACTTTTGGCCGGTAATAATTTGGGCAGACGGTCAAAGCCAGGACAATATTTGCATGCAGTTAGTTAGGCCACACACAGCGGGCAGCCTGTGGTCTAGAGTCTGGACATCAGACAGGAAGAACAAAGCAGTTCATTTTCCTCCACTCCTTTTACGATGGTAATATTTTGGTTTGAAAAGCATGACATCATTTGTTTGGAAAACCAGTAGTCTACCATTGGCTTCTTTGAAATTATTTTCCCTCTGGGGAAAAAATGGCTTCCCATGTATAACTGCTCCTAGTCCAGTCCACATGCTTCATCCTCCTACATCAGGACTGTGTAAAGAGCTGCATGAAAGCCATGACAGATGGAAACAATAAGGCTGGATGTGTTCTGTCTTCCTCTCGAAGAGCTCAACTCCCTCAAATGGACTAAACAATCTGATTTGGCATAATAGTGATAATACTTTCTTATACATTTGGTGGGTCTAATCCTGAATGCTGATTGGTCACAGGGAGACCACCGGCTAAATCTATGACATTAAAATACCTACTGTTCCATCTGACTGCGCAATCCATCAGCCCAGCCAGGCAATTTATAAACTTGATCTCCACTATAAAAAGCATCTAGACATTCTCTTAGACTACCATTTAGTTTAACAGAGGAGATTTGTAAAAACCTTGATGTCTGTCTGACATTTGCAACATTGTTTCAATATTCAAATTCAATCTCCAGCTGTCCCATAGTAATGAATGTGTCGGGAGTGAGGAGACAGTGAGCCAGTCAAAATCATGAAATCAGCATCATTTCTATGGATATATACAAAGAACTATCAATAGAAAACAAGTAAAACAAGTGATTGTGTTAGCGGTGTTGGCTAGCTCCTCTGAACAAAAGCGTCCTGACGAGAGAGCACATTTACTCTGCCAGGTGAAATCGTGCATCATTAGCTCATTGTTATGGATGTATCCAAATAAATGTCACTAGAAAATAGCTTAAACAAATAGAGCTACTTTGTTGTTATTCTAGCTACACTGTTTGCCTTGACTGTACGTTAGCTGTAGTTGGCTAGCTAGCAAACAAGGGCTAAGAACGTTGCCAGATAATATGGCAATGGAGCATTTAGAATGAACGACAGGGATCTATAGATACAGAACAAAAAGACTGAAGACTGGGTCATGCCTCTGGCAACCGAACCGATAGAACGAACGACCAGCTGGATGAAATAGTACGAATAAATTCATAAAAATATATATTTTTTATGAAAATATATTAGTCATTATTTGAATATGTTGGTAACCTGTTGTATAAAAGTGATTATGCCCGAGAAGCCAGTGTTTGGAGGATATATTGTCTCGAGCCTAACAACACCCGTGCCAATATATCCCCCAAACACCGGCTTTTCAGGCATTATCACTTAAAATGTCACAATCTGTCCTTTCGATTCATTTTAATTAGAATGGAACAACTTTTTTAATACTAGTTAAGGATACTATAGGCCTAGATATCATGTTTCACCTTAATTTATTAATACAACAAGGTAATTCTGTGGTCCAAATTCAGATCATGCATGTCATAAGAAGATGCCCAGCGCTTCAAGCCTGCTCCTCACGTATATCGCTCTCTCCACACCTGTACATTTCAGTCACATCTGGCACCATTGGCTACACTTGTCTGTCCATCAAGCACATAAGCAACTAGCTTGCCTGCTCTATCTGCACTGAATGGCGAAGTCATTTATTTAGCTAAATGTTTTATTTAAAAC
This sequence comes from Oncorhynchus clarkii lewisi, assembly GCF_045791955.1. NCBI lineage: Eukaryota > Metazoa > Chordata > Actinopteri > Salmoniformes > Salmonidae > Oncorhynchus > Oncorhynchus clarkii. The sequence continues at coordinate 48,216,472 of NC_092153.1, read as the reverse complement.
AGTCGATTTCACAGGTTAAAAAAGGAACAATATAAACAGCTTCTTTTAGGGGGGGGGGTTCGAACCAGTTCAGAACTTTATTTTGCTGGTTGGAACGGAACAAAAAAAAGTGTCTCAAAACTAAACGATTGGAAAACCATTTTGGTTCCAACCCCTAGTAATAGCCAAGAGAAGGAACGAGGCAAAGCAGGGCGCTACACTGGATAAAATATCATCTGACTATACAGTCACCATTTACAAGAGTCACCATTACGCACACTGACTTTCATCCATGGTTAACATGCAAATCTTCTGCACCTCCCTCAGCTGTGTTCATAGATTAGTGAAGCTGGGCTGCTATCTCTCTGGTTTAAGAGGAACATGGCCTGCTTATTTTCCAGAGAAAGTCTAAGGTACTTAGTAGGCAGAGTCACGTACTAATGTAAAGCCTACGGTATAGTTGAAGTCAGAAGTTTACATACACTTTAGCCAAATACATTTAAACTCAGGAAATTTGTACTCTGATTAAATGTCAGGAATTGTGAAAAAATGTCTTAGGTCAGTTAGGATCACCACTTTATTTTAAGAAAGTGAAATGTCATAATAATAGTAGAGAGAATGATTTATTTCAGCTTTTATTTATTTCATCACATTCCTAGTGGGTCAGAAGTTTGCATACACTCAATTAGTATTTGGTAGCATTGCCTTTAAATTGTTTAACTTGGGTCAAATGTCTCAGGTAGACTTTCACAAGCTTCCCACAGTAAGTTGGGTGACAGAGCTGGTGTAAGCTGGAGTCAGGTTTGTAGGCCTCCTTGCTCACACATGCTTTTTCAGTTCTGCTTAAAAATGTTCTATAGGATTGAGGTCAGGGCTTTGTGATGCCCACTCCAATATCTTCACTTTGTTGTCCTTAAGCCATTTCGCCACAACTTTGGAAGCATGCTTGGGGTCACTGTCCATTTGGAAGACCCTTTTGCGACCAAGCTTTAACTTCCTGACTGATGTCTTGAGATGTTGCTTCAATATATCCACATATTTTTCCTCCCTCATGATGCCATCTATTTTGCGAAGTGCACCAGTCCCTCCTGCATCAAAGCACCCCCACAACATGATGCTGCGACCCCCGTGCTTCACGGTTGGGATGGTGTTCAGAACGCTTCTCCTTCCTGAGCGGTATGACAGCTGCGTGGTCCCATGGTGTTTATACTTGCGTACTATTGTTTGTACAGATGAACGTGGTAATTTCAGGAATTTGGAAATTGCTCCCATGAATGAACCAGACTTGTGGAGGTCTACAATTATTTTTCTGAGGTCTTGGATGATTTCTTTTGATTTTCCCATGATGTCAAGCAAAGAGGCACCGAGTTTGAAGGTAGGCCTGAAAATACATCCACAGGTACACCTCCAACTGACTCCAATTATGTCAATTAGCCTATCAGAAGCTTCTAAAGCCATGACAATTTTCTGGAATTTCCCAAGCTCTTTGAAGACACAGTCAACTTAGTGTATATGTAAACTTCTGGAGTGGTTGAAAAATGAGTTTATGACTCCAATCTAAGTGTATGTAAACAGACTTCAACTGTATTTCTCCATTTACAAAGAGATTTCTCTATCTGGCCTTTCTGCATCAATTTGTAGAAGGCGTGTGTATATGCACCTGGGAGTTTAACTAAATCCATGCCAAAGCAAGTTTACATGTACTTGCTGGCAGTTCTACAAACCAGAAACTTCAAAATAAAGATTAAGGGAAGGAGTCAGACGAGGTTGGTTGTGATCATCCATGTAATACCTACTGCTACAAAGGGATGAGAGGAATGCGGCCACAAAGAAAGTAAACAAAGTTATTCAAAAAATATGAGTCATGAGGCAAAGGCTCCTTAACCTCCAGTCAGAAGGGCAGGCAGGCAGGAGTGTTTATACCATGCCAAACCTGAGGTCATATGTTTGCCTGGCCAGACATTAAGCAGGCCGTAAGGGAACATCCAGGAGATTTCATGTATCAATCAGTCAGCCAAAGATGCCCAAGACTCAGGGTTTGCCCCTGTTGCTGTGGTAACCAGGGCCACCTGACTTCAAATCACCTCAAACATCATGATTACACACACTACAAGGAGAGGGTGATGAGGGAAGGAGAAGGAGAGGGGACAACTTGGACTATCACAGTACCGTATTTAACCAGGGTTTCTACAGCATGCTGAGGCAAAGTAGATACTTTATGCCTTATTACAGTTAGGGACTGCTATTGTTTAGCTTGTGATGCTTATAGATAGGGGTGGGGCCGGGAGAGCTGATCCTGGATCATAAATAACTGAGGAAAGACTGTGTTTAAAGGGGGATGCACATGCAAAGGGAGGGGTGAAAAAAAGAAGAGAAAGACTTTGGCTGTGTCACAACAGTTCCTCAACCACTGGGCCTCACAGTGTAGCTACACCCACCTGTAAGCTAGCATTCCACCTGAGAGTCCTGCCGTTTCACCTGTTGAAAGTTGTAAGGAAGTTATGCAGCAGTTTTGCTATAACCTGTCGGACTGGCTCTGTTCTACCTGGGAACAGGTGCATCAGTGTCAACACACACTACACAGAGGTGACAGTTGGAGAATACACTGTAGCTATCGCAAGGAATTCCCACAACAGAGGCTGGCGCCAGAGCAGCTGCACTTCAACGGGCAGGGCTCTACCCCCTAATAATACTATTACAGTGAAACTGACAGCATTTTAGCAACATTAAATCTTATATACACCCCCAAGAAGAATGACACTTTAAAGACACTGTAGCAAATAAACATCTGTCGTGTCCAGAACCGGAGTCTACACAGATCGGTGCACCATAGCCAATCAGAGCTACAGTAGGCCTTTATGCAAAGAAGCTATTTGCCACACAGGCCTGCCATCACAGTAGGCCTTTATGCAAAGAAGCTATTTGCCACACAGGCCGGCCATCATTCACTTTGAACTGGACTGTGTGTTTACAGGAAGTTGCAACAGCGAGACTTTATATCATTAGAATGCATTCGCCAAAAGCCACAAAATAAACATGAATGGATTTCTGCCATTATGTCAACACCATGGGAACCCTCTTACATTTAGGAACTTCACAGTCCTATTGATCAAACAACCATGAACAGGTAGGCTCTCTCTCCCGAATTCTTGCACATCAACAAGATCAACAACTAATGCGAGCCAGAGTAAGATTAGCTCAAATCTACCAAAGGAACATTAGATAAACCCTCAACTGTTTCAGCTAGTTGCCCATCAAAATTGCACTGAAACGTTGGGGACTGTAGCCTCCTCGTCCTTCTGCAACTTGCCTGCAAACAAGTACAAGTAAATTAGAGAAGACCTCACTCTGGCCATTTTACTCACACTATCAGAGCTGGTTAGCAAGGCTGTTTTAATGTTATCAAGATCGTTTGTGACTAACTATTACTTTCTTTAAAAGAAGATGGTGATGAAGCTATGAAGGAAAAATACTGGAGTTTTGGTGCAGGTATCGCAGAACAGCGCAAAAAATTATATTGCAATAGTGTTAAAAAATGTTGATCGTTTAAAAAGAAATCCCGATATGCAACTACCGATTTTTTTTTACCCACATCACTAATGTACTATGCAGTCAGTCTGTCAATCAGTTGGTGCCTTCTCATTTGTCTCTTTGTTTTCAGTGAGAAGGCACTGCTTTGACCTGTTCCCCTCGATAGCCTACAGCCACAAGGTGCTGCTTTAATATTACAGGAGTTGGGACTCATTTTCCATAACCAACCCTCACCCTATTAAAAAGGCATAACCGTCTGAAATGTCAAAGCATTCAAATGTCAACCAACGGAAAAGAGAGAGCAGTGGAGGATGGACAAAAGGTAGCCAAACAAAGGGTTCAGGAAGTGACACACAGGAAATGGAGCTCACCCCTGAAAGGGCCTGAGAGACAGAGAGGAGACAATAACGAGAGGAAGAAGGGAAGTGAGGGTCAGTTAAGAGCAGTGAGAGAGACGTTCCTTGTCTTCCTCATTTACATTATTCAGCTGTTTTTAAACAGATGACACATTTCCTTAAAAGAAGAGGGGTTTACAGGTTCACCGTAGCTTGCCGAACTACAGTGTAACTTCGAACACACTCCAAGGGGAGATCTGAGAACTCTATGTATGGTATGTGAGTGGTATGTGAGTAATGGAGCTTGAGCATGACATGCCTCCATCAAACCAGCCCAGAATACTGTATGTCCTCCTTGACCATTACTGTAGAGTCCGTGTGGCAATGAGAGAAACTGTAGACAGGCAAAATGGGGTTAAGGCGGGGCAAACCCGCTCCACTCGTCTCTCCTTATCAGACTATTCACATCAGAAAGAATTATAATCAAATCCTGTGAAAAAAAGCAGACAAGACTGCCAGTACCAGTACTGCTGTAAGAGGCCGGGAGGGAAATTAGATTTCTTCCTTAATTGATGAGATTTTAAAGAAGCCCAGTTTCAGCCTGAGGACAGAGAGTACCGTCCGTCCGTCTGGATTCACTTAGTCTTCCCTCTTATTACCAATAACTATTTACCATCAGAGAGCCTATTCTCCATATAGTATTACACAGGTTGGGGCAATACATCACAGGTATAGGAGCTGTCACCTCTTGGGTAAGTGTATTGAGTGGGGACATCATTTGCCTCAGGGCTGGGCAGGGAGAGAGGACAGTGTGAAAAGGCTTGAAGATGCTGCATATCACCGTTCGATGATGTTCTTGGCTAAGAGATCCAATTACAGACTCCAACAATGAGATGTATTCTCTTTGCAGGATGGCGCCGGTAGACATGGTCACCCTGTTCATGGCTCCTAAGCAACTTTGCAGTTTTATCATTTTGGGGATTATTTCTCACCTTATTAGCTCAGAACCTCCTTTGCATTATTATATACAGCCTGAATATTTTGGATTTTAGAGAGGCAGTAACTCACCAGCATTGCGACCAGAAATACAACTTTCCTGACTGGAATCCTTTGTTTGTAACCCCCCAAGGCAATTCCACTTATCCCAGAAACTAAAGAAGAGATAAATCGGAGTGGACTCCAACTCTCACTTTCTTCGGAACATGAACAATGGTGGCCATCTTGAAGCATGTGTGACAACAGACTGGGATAGGGATTGGTTGAATATGTCCATAAACACACCAGCCAGCTGGTCTGCGCATGCTCTGAGGACGCGGCTAGGGAAGCCGTCTGGGCCGGCAGCCTTGCGAGGGTTAACACGTTTAAATGTTTTACTCACGTTGGCCATGTAGAAGGAGAGCCCACAGGTTTTGGTAGCAGGCCGTGTCAGTGGCACTGTATTGTCCTCAAAGCGAGCAAAGAAGTTGTTTAATTTGTCTGGGAGCAAGACGTCAGTGTCTGCGACGGGGCTGGTTTTCTTTTTGTAATCCGTGATTGACTGTAGATCCTGCCACATAAGTCTCGTGTTTGAGCCGTTGAATTGCGACTCTACTTTGTCTCTCTACTAACGCTTTGCTTGTTTGATTGCGGAGGGAATAGCTGCACTGTTAGTATTCGATGGTGTTTCTGGTCGCCTTGCCATGATTAAATGCGGTGGTTTGCGCTAACACTGCCATCAGTCCACGGTTTCTGGTTAGGGAAGGTTTTAATGGTCATAGAGGGTACAACATCTCCAATGCACTTGCTAATAAACTTGCTCACCAAGTCAGCGTATACATCAATGTTATTATCTGAGGCTATCCGGAACATATCCCAGTCCACGAGATTGAAGTCATCTTGAAGCGTGGAATCCGATTGGTCAGACCAGCGTTGTATTGACCTGAGCACGGGCATTTCCCGTTTTAGTTTCTGTCTATAGGCTGGGAGCAACAAAATGGAGTCACGGACAGAATTTCCGAAAGCAGGGCGGGGGAGGGCTTTGTATGCATCGCAGAAGTTTGAGTAGCAATGATCCAGAAAGCTAACAGCTCTTGTCACGCATTTGATATGCTGACAGAATTGAGGAAGTATGGTTCTTAGATTAGCTTTGTTAAAATCCCCAGCTACAATAAATGCAGCCTCAGGATGTATGGTTTCCAGTTTATATAGAGTCCAGTGAAGTTCTTTCAGGGCCGACGAGGGATCTGCTTTGGGGGAGGGGGGAGATATCCACGGCTGTGACTATAATCGAAGAGAATTCTCTTGGAAGATAATGCGGTCAGCATTTGATTGTAAGGAATTCTAGGTCGGGTGAACAAAAGGACTTGAGTTGCTGTATGTTGTTGTGATTACACCATGAGTCGTTAATCATAAGGCATACACCCCCAACCCTTCTTCTTACCAGAGAGATGTTTGTTTTTGTCGGCGCGATGCGTGAAGAAACCAGGTGGCTGTACCAACTCTGATAACATATCCCGAGTGAAACATGTTTCCGTGAAACAGAGAATCTCTGATGTCTCTCTGGAAGGCAACTCGTGCCCTAATTTCGTCCGCCTTTCGCCTTTCGTCTCCTGTGGCGACAGTGTTGTTTTGGGTCGGCCTCTGGGATAAGATCCAATGTCCAGGGTGGAGGTCCGAACAAAGGATCCGCTTCGGGAAAGACGTATTCCTGGTCGTAATGATGGTAAGTTGACATTGTTTTATATCCAATAGTTCCTCCCGGCTGTATGTAATAACACTTGAGATTTTCTGTGCTAACAATGTAAGAAATAATACTTTTTTTTTAAACAAATAACTGCATAGTTTTCTAAGGACCTGAAGCGAGGCGACCATCTCTGTCGGCGCCATTCTTGCCATTTGAAGGGGTGTCCACATACATACATATATACATATTTTTTTTGTATGCATGTATATATAGTGTAGTTACAGTATGGAATTCACAACTAAATGTTTTCCAGTTAGATCTTAAAACTATTAAGTTAACTGTGTAAAATGTGCTAAATGTTCTGCAGTTGCTCATTTGGTTTGCTAATTTAGTAGCTAGTTAGCTATCTAGCTAAGTGCTTCCTCCAAAATCAAGCTTCACTTGCCGGTAACAGCAGAGAATCTCCAACTGGATCAAGAGCCTTGCTGTGAGCAAACTGAGTAGCATTTTTTTTGTTACTTATAACTTCATGAGCTGGGATGTCGGTCCTGAAAATAGGTCAGAGACTATAAACATGTTTGCAATGCATTGGTTAGCATTGTCTATGGGATTGTACATGTACTTGTTAGCATTGCCAACCTTCAAATTACAAAGGCTCAGTGGGGTTTGAAAATAGAGCCCTGTGTGTTCAGTGCCGATATTACCAAACAACCCGGAATGGCACAAGGTCGGTATGAAGGTAAGACAATCTGGACACCGCCCAATCCTAACGTTAGCTAGCATATGCTACCGTACCTGTAGACTTTGACATTGCTGCACACAGAGACATACAGATGGTGTCCAAGAGTTCATCCGACTCTGGTTAAGTAAGGAAAACTTAATTGCCAGAATCTCGCAGTATCCCTTTAAGACGAACAAGTCAATGCTGTGGATAATCAGTTTGCTATGCAGTATCCCTTTAAGACGAACAAGTCAATGCTGTGGATAATCAGTTTGCTATGCAGTATCCCTTTAAGACGAACAAGTCAATGCTGTGGATAATCAGTTTGCTATGCAGTATCCCTTTAATACGAACAAGTCAATGCTGTGGATAACCAGTTTGCTATGCAGTATCCCTTTAAGACGAACAAGTCAATGCTGTGAATAATCAGTTTGCTATGCAGTATCCCTTTAAGACGAACAAGTCAATGATGTGGATAATCAGTTTGCTATGCAGTATCCCTTTAAGACGAACAAGTCAATGCTGTGGATAATCAGTTTGCTATGCAGTATCCCTTTAAGACGAACAAGTCAATGCTGTGGATAATCAGTTTGCTATGCAGTATCCCTTTAAGACGAACATGTCAATGCTGTGGATAATCAGTTTGCTATGCAGTATCCCTTTAAGACGAACAAGTCAATGCTGTGGATAATCAGTTTGCTATGCCTTCTCCATCACAATTACTGCTAGCAGACACAGTGTAGCAATAGTCTCATCACTAATCCACACGATGAGGAGAAGCAGAACCAAAACCAAACCTAAGGACAACATTAAAAATAGGTAAGTCCCTGTAAAAAAAAACCTGTGGCTGACAGAGAGCAGAGACCTGTAGGTGTATCATGGCAAGAAAACAACAACAAAATAGCAGATTGAAGGAGGAAAACAGCACTAATGTTAGAAACAAACATTATGTTGCCATCTAGAGTCACATTTGTTTACTTTGCGAGCTATAAAACCACACAATTTACATAAAGTATGTTTTTAATAGGACCGTATAGTTTAGTCAAATTCGTGTTCTAATTTACCATGTGAAATGTGGTATTGTAGTACAACCCTACATCGCCCAGTACATGAATAAAGCATTCCACTGCAGAGTGATAGAGATCATGAGAGCAGTGGTGTGTGTATATCTGAACCCTCAGAGTTTGATGCTGGCTGTGTGGCACTTTTTAAAAGTGATGATGCAATTCCAAAGCGAGCCAAAAGATCACCACTCTGGCCATTAACATTTTGACTAACACAGCGAAGTACAAATCTCCACATTAAAGGGTTCAGAATAGCCTGGCCACAAGCATCCGCTTCAAACAGTTTGTTAAATTCAGCTTGTCAGTCTCTCTGCTGGTTAGTCAGGGAGAATCTAAGCATAAATAAAGGCATGGAAATCAACTCCTTGACATAGTCATAACATCATTGTTTCCATAGGGGTGTGTGTAGGGCGAGGTACTGTACTGTGAGGGAGGGGGCCCCTGTTCTATTAGGGAGAACAACAGAGTCTCCAAGTAAGACAACATTTCACCTAATTCAATATGTTTTTTAGGAAACATTCATAACCAATGTCACCAACAACTGTGTTAAAAAGGAGATGTGTATGCCTGTGTGTGTGGGGCATGTTCTGGCTGGCCTGCCCACGCCATGACAGGGCAGGGAGCAAATTGTTGAGGGGGACTGTTTTCCTGGCGTGCCTGCCTGAGGGAGAGGAGCGATTGATCGATGGGGACAGAGTGAACAGCACATGTCACATTGGGGACGCCTCCGGCCCTGACCCGTGGCATCTGCGCCGCTCCTCCACTGCTCCGCTCCCATTGGGAGTCGTCACGGAAACAGACGTCCACCATCACTGCCAATCAGATCACAGCACTACAGAACTGCTGCTAACTATCTGGCCATGCTAGGAAGGACAGAAGAACAGAGCTTCTAAAAAGTCTATACAGATTGCTGCCGTTGGGAGGACCGTGAACAGTATGAACACACACACACACACAGAGTATTGCGCAAGTGAGCTACAAGGTATGATGTGGATGATGTGAAAGAGCGGACCAGCATGTGTCTACAGGGGTCCACCAGTGCAACACCCGTGTGTGTAGTCTGAACTAGGAGTCATTATGAAGGTGTTGATAACGTGCCGAGTCTGGTTGTAATCTCTGTGCCCAGCAAGTCTTAGGTGTGGATGAAGGGACCAGGACAGGACATGTTTAAAGGTCTGCTAGAGAGAAACGTACTGCCCTGCACTGTATATCACCATGGCTACGGCATTTGGCACTATACTACCACCACATATTGCTGAGCATATAGATTTAGCCCACCTGTACAGATGATGACATCGGTTGTTAAACACCACCATTTTGGAGCATTAGATAACAGCAGTTTCCAGCTAACAGCCACATGCTTTCTCCATCAAGGAAACCAAATGCTGGTCAATCACAGCAGCTGACATTTCCAGATGAGAGATTTGGAGTAAAGTCCCCCCCCCCCCCCCCACACACACACACACACACACACACATTCATGTTTCTCTAGGTAATTCATAGTGACTAATGAGGGTCTAAATGAATAACAATTATAATTAATGAATGACATTTGGGTGGTGATTAAATGTCAAATGTGCTCGGAGAGCATGCCAATGCAGGATTTTTACAAACATGAATCATCAAAACATATCCTGAACAGACACCAGAAACACAGATGGTAGATGTAAATCATAGTCCTGTGTAAAACACACACATTTGCATCCAATCTGGTTCTCGTTATCCAAATGTGTTTGTTTCGTCGACCCACCAAGTGTCACTACTGAAAATGGTACTTACTGCAATGCCATGTGACACACACTAATCCACAACTCCCATGAAGGTCCTTATAGTATGGTATCTTTTCAAGAGTTAACATGTGGAGAAGGGTTCTGCCAAGTCAGCCCAAGTTAGTTCACAGACATCTGAGACCAACCCCATCATCGAGAGGCTGCACAATTCACACACTCAGATGACAAAGAGAGAGACGATAAAAGATTGAGAGAGAATGGAGGAGCAAAAGAGAAGATGGAGACTGAGCTGATGAAGAAGAATGGAACAGCATGCTAGAGAGGTGGACTAGGGATTCCTCTGGTGTGTGTATGCCATGCCTTGGGCTTCCAGACCCACAAAAACACACCACGAGAGAGAGAGAGAGAGAGAGTGTGTGTGTATACCATGGGCATCCAGACCCACAGAAACACACCACCCCAGAGAGAGAGTGTGTGTGTGTGTATGCCAATCCTTGGGTATCCAGACCCACAGAAACACACCACCCCAGAGAGAGTGTGTGTGTATGCCATGCCTTGGGCATCCAGACCCACAGAAACACACCACCCCAGAGAGAGTGTGTGTGTATGCCATGCCTTGGGCATCCAGACCCACACCACCCCAGAGAGAGAGTGTGTGTGTGTGTGTGTGTGTGTGTGTGTGTGTGTGTGTGTGTGTGTGTGTGTGTGTGTGTGTGTGTGTGTGTGTGTGTGTGTGTGTGTGTGTGTGCGCGCGCACGCCATGGGCTTCCAGAGAGAGTGTGTGTGTGTGTATGCCAATCCTTGGGCATCCAGACCCACAGAAACACACCACCCCAGAGAGAGTGTGCGTGTATGCCATGCCTTGGGCATCCAGACCCACAGAAACACACCACCCCAGAGAGAATGTGTATGTATGCCATGGGCATCCAGACCCACAGAAACACACCACCCCATAGTGTGTGTATGCCATGCCTTGGGCTTCCAGACCCAACAGAAACACACCACCTCAGAGTGTGTGTGTGTGTATGCCATGGGCTTCCAGACCCAACAGAAACACACCACCCCAGAGTGTGTGTGTGTGCGCGCCATGGGCTTCCAGACCCAATAGAAACACACCACCCCAGAGAGAGAGCGTGTGTGTGTGCCATGGGCTTCCAGACCCACAGAAACACACCACCCCAGAGAGAGAGAGAGAGAGAGAGAGTGTGTATGCCATGGGCTTCCAGATCCACACCACCCCAGAGAGAGTGTGTGTATGTGTGTGTGCGTGCCATGGGCTTCCAGACCCACAGAAACACACCACCCCAGAGAGTGTGTGTATGCCATGGGCTTCCAGACCCACAAAAACACACCGCCCCAGAGAGAGAGAGAGAGAGTGTGTGTGTGTATGTATGCCATGGGCTTCCAGATCCACACCACCCCAGAGTGTGTGTGTGTGTATGTATGCCATGGGCTTCCAGATCCACACCACCCCAGAGAGAGTGTGTGTGTGTGTGTGTGTGTGTGTGTGTGTGTGTATGCCATGGGCTTCCAGACCCACAGAAACACACCACCCCAGAGAGAGTGTGTATGTATGCCATGCCTTGGGCATCCAGACCCACAGAAACACACCACCCCAGAGTGTGTGTATGCCATGCCTTGGGCTTCCAGACCCAACAGAAACACACCACCTCAGAGTGTGTGTGTGTGTGTGTGTGTATGCCATGGGCTTCCAGACCCAACAGAAACACACCACCCCAGAGTGTGTGTGTGTGTGTGTGTGCGCGCCATGGGCTTCCAGACCCAACAGAAACACACCACCCCAGAGTGTGTGTGTGTGTATGCCATGCTTTGGGATTCCAGACCCAACAGAAACACACTACCCCAGAGTGTGTGTGTGTGTGTGTATGCCATGGGCTTCCAGACCCAACAGAAACACACCACCCCAGAGTGTGTGTGTGTGTGCACGCACCATGGGCTTCCAGACCAAACAGAAACACACAACCCCAGAGTGTGTGTGTGTAGTCTGCTGGCTATTGTGGAAAACACAACCATGTCTATATAATCCTCTTAATCAGGACGGCCTGTCCTCAAATCCCCAAGAAGTGTGTGTGTGTGTGTGTGTGTGAGAGAGAGAGAGATGGGTGGGCACCAGCTGAAGCTAATGAGATGTGTAATCGGACCCCAGGGCACTGGTCTGGTCTAAGTATAATTAAAAAGGTAAAGAAAAAAGCATCTCCAGAGAACAGAGGATAGACTGACTAAATACAAGTAAAAATAATCAAAGCAAATTAATATTTTAGATTCCAAAGCTGTTTTCATATTTTATGACAATAGCAGAGATAAGGTATGTGTGAGTTTATGGGCTCCTGCTTATTAGTATTTAATTTGAACATGGAAGATTCTTGACTTCTATGCCGCCAAGACTATTAACATCTACTTCTGCTCATATAAATTGACTTCCTGGTAGCAGTATGCCCGTTGGAGCAATATTGCATCTAATTTGCGAAAACAACAGCAAAACTGACAGAGGGCTTTGGCACACCAGCATGAGTCACCCTCTGCCCCGCTCAGCTCCAGGCTGATCAAATCAAATGCAATGATGATCAGATTCCTGCATGCGTTGGATGTGAAGAACACAACTTTGTATAACGGTCAACTGAACCTTCTAATGAACACCGTGTGGGATTGCAGAATGACTGTGGAATGCAATTCTCTTCTGATGTCACTGCAATGGGACGGATTTAAATCAAACTTACCATAGCAGTCAAAGGCTTCACAGTAAGCTCATTCCCAAACCCCTCAGCCATTAGACGCCATATATACTGTGGTACTGCACACGACTGTGCCTGAAAAACACTTCCCACATATGGGATTATGCTAATATGACAGCCACATTGACAATGTGGAAATAAGCAGAGGCCTTAGGAGTAGATTTGTCAAATGATCCACTGCTTGGGATGTGTTAAAGAGATGGGAAGTGAAGACTGAGAACTGGGAGAAATATCTAGAAGCTCTAAATCCAAATCTCAGCCACTCAACAAGACGTGTGCGACTTCATCGCCTGACAGGAAATCAAGAGGGGGGGGGGGGGGGTTGGAGAAATTAAAGAATGTCACCGACTGTATCCTCCTTGAGGAATGACCATGATGACGAAGAGGCTGTTGACAGGAGTTCTGAACATCATGGGATCACAATTAGAATGGATCTGAAGGGCACAACACCTTCCATCCAGACAGGCAGGCAGGCAGAAAGAGCCTGGAGCACAGCGGAAGCAGCTGGAGCACTTCCTTTGTAACTAACACAGGTAAATTAAACCCAGAGATTGTGTCTGAAGACATTGTGTAGGGGAAGTTGAGCTGGTCAACTGTGTCAGAGAATACAAAAGATGGGGGGGCTGTGGGGGTTCACACAGAGGAAAAGGATATAAATGCTTCCACATGCAAAGACAGAAGGAGAACAGTAGCAACACGTAGGTGAAAATAGATATACTAAATGCTTTTTTTTATATACCACTGGTGAAGCCAAGCCAGAATAAAAAAAGTCATATTACAACCTGTGTTGTGATAATTGCTTTGTTTGCTCTATAACCTGTTAGTTCATATGCCTTGACACCGTGATATACAGGCAGAAGGCCGAGACAATAAGACACAGCTGCAGAATAAATTCAACCACACCTTTGTTTATCAGAAAACCGGAGAGCAACCTCTGTCTGGTGAAGACCACAAAGCATATTGCATTGTTACAAACATGGTCTACAGCATGGTCAAGCAAGTTAATGTTTCCAACATTTCCGGGACCACTAAACAACAATTGAGAACACAGCGGAGAGTTACTGCAAGTCGCAAAGAAAACAGGAGCTGCCTCCACTATTCCACCTCTGCTTAGTTTAATACAGTGACAACTAAAAGATAGCAAAAACAATATTGTCCAATCAACGTAAGCTAAATATGATGTGGCTGTCCATGGTTGTGATTGTCTGTGTCCTAGGCTACCTGGCTAAAATGCTTGCTAGCCTAACTTCCTTTCACGGGCCACATTGAGCCAGGTAGTTAACATTAGCCTTCTACATCTAGCTACATATTGAACTTCCATCCTCTCAGGCCAGGGGCACAATGTATTCATTTCTGGTTGGATCAGAATCTCCGTTATAATCTTTGGCCAGAATGGAAAATTAAGTAAAACCACAAGTCCAAATCCCTATCTCCATCCATGGCTACTTTAGGAAAGGGCCAATAGGCTATACGTGTGCTCTAGCCAACAGCGCACAGATTGAGTTGGCTAGAATGCACGGTTGGCTAGAGTGCATGTGTCAATACCAGAGTGGGCTACACTCGCTATATAAAACGCAATATTTTTGGTTAGAAAACCATCAGTAGAGTTGAAAATGTGATGAAAACCCATTCAACTTTGATTTTTTTTTTATCCATTACATAAGGTGAATGTGTTTTTATGTGCACTACATCATCACGCACAGATTTGTATCTGCAACAAGTCAATTTGATGGAAACATCTCTGGTGGGAAAATGCACACATTGCTTATGCAGTTTGTTTTATTTTTATAAAAAGGGAAGCCATATGCCCGCTGGCTTCCCATGCATTCAATGCTACGGGCGACAACAATGTCTTACTCTTTTTGGCCAGATAGATACAGAGAGGCGCTGTTTCGCTCGCTCAGATGCTTTCTCCGGTAAAATATACTTTTGGTCATGTAGTCTGCTTGCCGAACATCTCAATCCAAAATCATGGCATTTGTATGGAGTTGGTCCCCCTTTGCTGCTTTAACAGCCTCCACTCTTCTGGGAAGGCTTTCCACTAGATGTTGGAACATTGCTGCGGGGACTTGCCTCCATTCAGCCACAAGAGCATTAGTGAGGTCGTGGCACTGATGTTGGGGGATTAGGCCTGGCCCGCAGTCGGCGTTCCAATTTATCCCAAAAGTGTTCACTGGGGTCGGGGTCAGGACTCTTTGCAGGCCAGTCAAGTTCTTCCACACCGATCTCGACAAACCATTTCTGTATGGACCTCGCTTTGTGCCTAGTTAAATAAAAATAGGGCACAGGGGCATTGTCATGCTGAAAGAGGAAAGGGCCTTCTCCAGACTGTTTCCACAAAGTTGGAAGCACATAATCATCTAGAATGTTATTGTATGCTGTAGCGTTAAGATTTCCCTTCACTAGAGCAAAGGGGCCTAGCCCAAAACATGAAAAACAGCCCCAGACCATTATTCCTCTTCCACCAAATGTTACAGTTGGCACTATGCAGGTAGCTTTCTCCTGGCATTCACCAAACCCAGATTCATCTGTCAGACTGCCAGATGGTGAAGCGTGATTCATCACTCCAGAGAACGCGTTTCCAATGGCGGCAAGATTTACACCACTCCAGCAGACGCTTGGCATTGAGCATGGTAATCTTAGGCTTGTGTGCGGCTGCTGGGCCAAGGAAACCCATTTCATGAAGCTCCAGACGAACAGTTATTGTGCTGACATTGCTTCCAGAGGCAGTTCGGAACTCGGTAGTGAGTGTTGCAACTGATGACAGACAATTTTTACGAATTAGCACTCTGCAGTCCCGTTCTGTGAGCTTGTGTGGCCTACCACTTCACGGCTGAGCTGTTGTTGCTCCTAGACGTTTCCACTTTACAATTACAGCACTTACAGTTGACCAGGGAAGCTCTAGCAGGACAGACATTTGACAAACTGACTTGTTGGAAAGGTGCCATCCTATGACGGTGCCACATTGAAAGTCACTGAGCTCTTCAATAAGACCATTCTACTGCCAATGATTGCACATAACCATGCAGTTTTATACACCTGTTGCAGGTGTAGCTGAAATAGCCAAATCCATTAATATGAAGGGGTGTCCACATACTTTTGTATATATATTGTATATATATTGTATTCAGCCTCTTGCGAATTAAAGGTAAATTATGAAACAGAGATATTATAATTATAGATTTCTTCTTGGTACATTTTTGGGGAAGCCTGGCTTCCCTTGGCATCCATGAATACACACCCACTGAAAAAGAGATTCTCGACCTACCACCCACACTGCCATAAATCTGAGCCACAGGACCAGCTAGCTATAATCGCACCACAATTTTAAAAAGTATTAACTTCTTCCTTTTGGATTTACAACAGTTTAAATCTGCTGAGCCTGCAAAGTTTCAGGCTAGCCACACATGTTGGTGAAACTTTAAAAACTTGATCACCACTGTAAATTAACTTGTCTTTGCCTTTCCTTCGGACTGATCCCTGGCTGAATAACTGACTCAGTCAGCCCAGTGTAGTATATTAGGAGGGGATTAACAGCATCACATGGAGTTATGCTGTGCTCTGATGTGATCCAGACACTAAATACCTCCTCACTGACCCCTGACCTTGATGCTGTGTTTCATGCTGCCTGGTCTGATCGGCCCAGCCCCATGGAGCGCCATGCACTGATCCCACAGCAAACACACACGAGGACTTGCTAAATAACACATGGGTCCATTAACTATGGGAGCCTTGAGGTACACTAATCCGCTTCCATGTTAAAGCCTTCGTGTGTGTGTGTGTGTGGGGTGGGGGGGGGGGGGGGGGGGGGGGTTAGAGGAAATTTAGACCAGGGTAGAACTACCCGAATAGATAATTTTTTATCATAATTCCAGACATGATAATAATCTGCAACCAAGTTCACTCAAAAACTGTTTAGTGTTCAGACTAGATTACCCAACAGACTGAGACTAAATGTATTAAATAGGAAATGTCAATCAAAAACATGTCTCTCTCTTTATGATATACAGCAAGAGTCCTTTCAACAAAGCAGGGAGTGTGGGAATACATGTCGAAACTACGCACATATTACATAATCCAGTTAATGACTCTCCCAGAGCTACTGTGTCAATACAGCAGCATGGC
This sequence comes from Oncorhynchus clarkii lewisi, assembly GCF_045791955.1. NCBI lineage: Eukaryota > Metazoa > Chordata > Actinopteri > Salmoniformes > Salmonidae > Oncorhynchus > Oncorhynchus clarkii. The sequence goes on along the minus strand of NC_092153.1, from coordinate 48,199,572 downwards.
CATATAATGGCATGTGGCACCCGGTGGCAGCTCAGTAATGTGTGTGCTGTAGTCAATCCCCCTACAAAACAACGTACTGTGGCCGTTAAAAAGCCACAATCGGCACCAAAAACATGCTATGCCCAGCCTGTACCCTGAACTTGACTGAGGATGCAGAAAAGTTTACCACCTGATGGACAATAGCCTAATCAGCACCGCCTTTTGCCTTCACAGTCATCAAATTATGAAAATGACAGCCACGGTAGATAGCTTAGTGGTTAGAGCGTTGGGCCAGTAACCGAAAGGTTGCTGGATCGAATCCCCGAGCTGACAAGGTGAAAATCTGTATACCTGCCCCTGAACAAGGCAGTTAGCCCACTGTTCCTAGGCCATCATTGTAAATAAGAATTTGTTCTTCACTGACTTTCCTAGTTAAATAAAATAGACATTAATTTGAGCTAAATTAGGACATTTAAACTGAACATAGGATACAGATGGCTCTTGTTGCCAAACATATTTTCCTGATTAGGGAGAACATTTCCTAGACAGCATGAATTTTTAAAACCTGAAATGGCATATGGTCATGTGACTGTATCGCCACGGCATCCCCTCCTCCATCCCTCCAAACAGGATCTGGAAATGAGCCTGGTGGAGCACTGGGACTGGAGTGGGAGCTGATTGGCCAGCTTCCTGATATTGTCTCAAGTCATTATGAGCATGGGCAGGATGGCCACCTTCTTCCCATTAGCCTAGACAGAGGGGATTCATCAACCATAACTTGAACCATGCGGCATGGACTGTGTGTTGAGTTGGGAATTTGTTGTATGAAACTGACAAGAAAGTAGGTAGTCCGCAGGTTGCCCATCCAGTGGCTCCTTATTTGGGCCAATGAAGTAGGCCTATGTGCTCAGGGTTTATAAACAAATAGATGTGGGGAAAAATATTTTTTTTTGTGATTTCCCCCCCCCCCCCTCCCCCTCCCCCCCTCTTTCAACCACAAAGAAACGTTTTAAAATCAGTCCACATCATAGCTCTGAGCATTCATACAAGCCTGCCAGACACACTGGGTTTGTGTCACATTGGCTTAGTGTCAAACTACAAGGCCAGGATGAGTCAAGTTGACCATGAACAGTTCACACTGGCCAGAGCTGCTGTTTGTATGCTTCTGTTAATGTTGTCATCTTCCTGCTATGGTATGAGCAGAGGTTGGGATGTAGTCAACTATCAATACGTGCCTTAGGCCTAATGGGTAGGCGACAGCCAAGATATCACCTACAGCGTCGGTATGGTACACTCCAATCATAAGTAATTTAACTGCTGAAATGCAAGGCATGTGGGTGTTGTTTTAAGGGGAAAAGGGCAATTCAACATACATAAATCACTCACAATGTATGAGTATTTATATATCTGACGGAACTAAAACCTTGAAAGGGATTCTGAAAAGTGGGAAATGATTTAGTACATATTTATTACATAACATTTTAGTGCCTTGTCCACTTTCATACATCACTCAGTGTGGACGAATGAGGCGCTCTGGGACGCTCTGCTGCTTCAGTGTCATCTCTTACCTTGTCTGACCGTTCTCAATCTGATGGGACCACTGCAATTCTTTATCACTGTCTGTACATCATACAGGGGCAACCCAGAGATCGAGAGGTTCTCTACTTCCAATATCAACGCCCCCTCTGTTAATTTTCCATTTTTGTAAACCACGATACCATCGTTAACTTGTCCGATGTAGGCGAACTCTCCGTTCTCCGCACCACCGAGCAATTGCACATTTAAGTCACCGCGAGCGTCTTTGAGGACCGCGCACTCGTTAACTTTAGTGGTCCAGTGATTCTTCTTTTGGATCACTTTGGACATGATGAATATCCGACACCAAACAGGTGGTCTCGCCGATTTATAGCAATATAGACAACACAACGTGTCTCAGAATATAATATCCAAATCAGACGCAACAAACTTTCTTTTTCTTTCCGTGAAGCATGAGTGCTGCTGTCAAAATCTGCCCATCATTCACGCAAAAAAAAATCAAGCCATTCTTGTCCAATGGACCACTTCTGTAGAAGTCCTGAGCAGCTGGTCCTAATTTGCAGGTATTGTTTTTCTCATCTTCCTTGCCGAGTAATCTCGTTTATATATCTCTTCGGCGTCTGCCAAAGTACCACTAACCTACAGTATCCACTTGTTAAAGTCGTTTCTCAGTTCCTTCTTTATAAAAAACACTTTCAATATTTTCCGTTCAAGCAATGGAGGTTTTCTTTGAAAACGCGGTGAGTTGGTTGGTGGTCCCACACAGACCACGGCTCCTTTAAGCAGGTACAACGTTTTGTTATATTTTATCCCACTCCGCGTGCTGTACGGATCGAGAGGTGCTGCTAGTAAAATGAGCGCATGCGTCCGGTTTCCCTACGGAGTCCAGAGGGATATCCTGCTGCACCTATTACAGGGTCCTAGTGCCGCGTTCGTCAACGTCTAACATGCTATTTGAAAACACAGTAAACTAAAGGACGGAGAATATTGACTTTGACCAGAACTATTGTTTAAAAATCATATTCTTAGGTTTAATTGCATTTCAATAAATTGATACCAATGAAGAGGGAATAAGCTGCCATATCTAAACCGAAGCATGAAGCAAATGTAATAAATATTATATTTATCATTCAGTCAATCTTTCTTTAGACTCTACACCTTTAAATCATTACGCTACACCTCCACTCTGGGTCCGGTTTTTAATTGTCTTTTACTGGTTTTCAATGGAATGCAGATCAGATTAAAACTTGCCACTTTACCAGGTGAAATATATGTATTATTTTTTTGGGATTCTAATAGTTTGGGTTCTTTCTGTAGCACATTCTTCATTCTCACTGGAACTTCCCCTCAAACCACTAGACAGACAGGCACTCCCCTCTGTGCCCTGCTAATATGGAGCTCTGGTATGTGTAGTCCTTCATGTGAGTCGAACACACACAGATGTTTAAAACACATAGTACTCGCTCAATTATAGGACCTTCAACAATATGTTACGATAGCCTATATTTAACATAATTGTGATAACTGTCAACGTCATCAGTTTTTTTCATCACCACCACACCATCATCATCACTCACATCCCTCTTCCCCCTCTCATCATAGGCGAGAGAGAGATATTATTTTCCCTTGTGTAACCTTAACCATTTGTACATTGTTACAACACTATATATATATATATATATATATATATATATATATATATATATATATATATATATATATATATATATATATATATGACATTTGTGATGTCTTTATTGTTTTGAAACTTCTGTATTTGTAATGGTTACTGTTAATTTTTATTGTTTATTTCACTTTTGTATATTATCTACCTCACTTGCTTTGGCAATGTTAACACATGTTTCCCATGCCGAGAGAGAGAGAGAGAGAGAGAGAGAGAGAGAGAGAGAGAGAGAGAGAGAGAGAGAGAGAGAGAGAGAGAGAGAGAGAGAGAGAGAGAGAGAGAGAGAGAGAGAGAGAGAGAGAGAGAGAGAGAGAGAGAGAGAGAGAGAGAGAGAGAGAGAGAGAGAGAGAGAGAGAATTAGACAGCTGGGCTGAGGCACAGGGAAAGGGAGCATGCTGTTTGATGGGATCAGATGGGCTGCCTCTCACCTAGGGAAAAGCAGATGAGCTTTTCCAAACCTAAAAATAACATTCAAAGTATTCTTTGTCCCATAGGAGGCAAACCATTGGCCTGGATGGGACTGGGAAACAGAATGAGTGTTTTTAAGCCCAAATCTTGTAACTTCTTCTCAGATCAACCAATCACACGCAGGAACAGTTTATTAAGCCCAGGGCCATAGAGTTAAACAATACATTCCCACTCTGAATTTATCTAAATAGTGTTACGTCAACCGGATGTTGTTCGATGCATCATCACTGATGCCGTTCAGCCTACCAATACATCAGCTATGTTTCACTTCCTATTGCTTTTATACCTACTTTCAGAGTGATGATCATATAGAGGTAAGCAGATGGCAATAATAAGTGACCCATTACATGACTGTAATGTGGTTATCCTCAATGCCTCTCCTTGGTGACCCCTGATCTAGATAGATGATAGTCCTCATCATATGCTGTAAGTGATGTTGTTATCACCTCACCAGTCAGTTCCATGGTCATTAGGGAGAGGACAGGAGGAGAGGAGTCCCACAATAAGAAATAATCAAATGAAAGAATACTAACATTAAATAAATGTCTCAGTAGAATATAATAAACATGTATTATACCTTAACATACGTATAATACAATAAGGCAATTTAGAGTAAAATACTTACACTTGTTTTGGGGAAAGGATGATTGTGGGACAACTGTTTAAATTGTGTAGTATTTAGCAAGCATAATACGAGTCTGGTAGCAGCAGTTGAGGTGTGTGTGTGTGTGTGTGTGTGTGTGTGTGTGTGTGTGTGTGTGTGTGTGTGTGTGTGTGTGTGTGCTAAGGTGTGGAGAATCAGAGCAGGTACTCAGTCCAGTTCAAGTGTTCAGCAGTCTGGTGGGTTGTAGATAGAAACTGTCTCTGAGCCTGTTGGTATCAGATCTCATGATCCAATATTGTCTGCCCGACGGTAAGGGAGTTAACAGCTGGTGCTGGGGTGTGTAAAGTCCTTGATGATGCTGCGGGCCTTCCTCAGGCACCGTTTCGAGTAGATGTCTTGGATGGGTGGGAGCACGGCCCCAGTGATGTACTGGGCCATCTTCACCACCTGCTGGAGGGCTTTGCGGACGTAGACAGAGCAATTCCCATACCAGGCCGCAATACAACCGGTCAGGACGCTCTCGATGGTGCAGCGGTAGTATTTGGAGATGACCCGAGTGGCATGCAGAATCTTTTCAGCTGCCTTAGGAAGTAGAGATGCTGTTGCTCCCTCTTGACAAGAGTGGCGGTGTTGTTGGTACATGTCAAGTCCTCAGTGATGTGGTCCCCGAGGAACTTGAAACTGCGGACTCTTTATGGTAGTCCTGTTGATGTGGATCAGGGCATGTTCCCTCCTCTGCTTCTTGAAGTCAACGATCAACTCCTTTTTTTTCTGACGTTGAGGGAGAGGTTTTTGTCCTGGCACCACAATGCCACTTCACTTACCTCCTCCCTATAGGCTGACTCATCATTGTTGGTTATCAGGCCTACAACTGTGGTGTAATCAACTTGATGATGAAGTTGGTGTCGTGCAAAGGCACACTGTCATGGGTGAACAGGGAGTAGAGCAGAGGGCCGAGGACACACCCCAGGGGGGCCGATGTGTTAGCAGTCAGTGTGGAGGAGGTGTTGTTGCCAATCCTCACAGCCTGTGGTCTGCCTTTCAGGAAGTCCAGGATCCAGTTGTAGAGGGTGGTGTTTAAACCCAGGGCTCTGAGCTTGGTGTCAAGCTTGCTTTGAGGAATCATTTAGTGTTTTGAGGATTGTGTCTGTACACTTAGCTAGCTACCATGATCCTATACATTGCATATGAAGCTCATTTAGCAAGCTGCAAAAGAGTGGATAATGTCACCGGTAAAAGTGACCTATTTTTTTCTACTTGTTGGTTACCTTTTGGCTCCCCACTCATGCTCTCTGATTGGTTCAGAGTAGAAATCGCTCTTTACCGATGGCATACCGATTCACCATGCAGAAACATCAGAGAATGTGGCAATTCAGTCTCCAGTGGCACACCGCAGAGAATGAATGGAAGATAAACGCTAAATGAAGGGCAGACAGACAATCGGTGCAGTTTGCTTTGTCCCTTAAGAGTAGATTTGATGTGACATACTATACTGTTTGTAGGCCTAGCTGGTGTGCCACTGCCAGTCAGATGTACTGTGACCTCTAGTAGGGGTCAGGCAGAGCCAGTGCATGCTTCCTGTCACATTGTGTCACTCAAATCAAACTGACAGCAGGGCCATACTCCCAAGTTTTATTTCCTTGAAGCAATGTTTTGAGCATGAGAACTTAATCAGAATCTGACGCCGCCCTGCATCTGCCATCTTAACTTTACTAACTTTACATGTAAAATGGCAGATATATATATACATTAAGTTTTTGAAATGTATAAACCTCAACAAGTTCATTACTAACTGTCAAGCTGGCAATGATGTCTCACTCTCAACATTAAACAGATCAACTTTTTCCAGGCCTATTCCTGAGCTGTGCCTCAGCCTTCCAGTGAAATCCTTCTCTCTCTCTCTCTCTCTCTCTCTCTCTCTCTCTCTCTCTCTCTCTCTCTCTCTCTCAGCAATATGTCTGCCATTTTGTCTAAGATAGTAATGTATTTTCCTGACTATGAATAATGTTTAGGTAACATACTTTGACTCGTAATGATATACTGCAATAAGCAATGATACACTACCTGACCTAAAGTATGTGGACACCTGCTTGTCGAACATCTCATTCCAAAGTCATGGGCATTAATATGAAGTTGATCCCCCCCCCTTTGCTACTATAACAGCCTTTACTATTCTGGGAAACCGTTCCACTAGATGTTGGAACATTGCTCCTGGGACTTGCTTCCATTCAGTCACAAGAGCATTAGTGAAGTCGGACACTGATGTTGGACGATTAGGCCTGGCTCGCAGTCGGCGTTCCAATACATCCCAAAGGTGTTCGATGGGGTTGAAGTCAGAGCTATATGCAGGCCAGTCAAGTTCGATCTCGAACAAACCATTTCTGTATGGACCTCGCTTTGTGCACTGGGGCATTGTCATGCTGGAAAAGGAAAGGGCCTTCTCCAAACTCTAGCCTGAACCATGAAGAACAGTCCCAGACCATTATTCCTCTTTAGCAAGCCTTTGTTCATATAAAAAAAGATATATTTATTGAATTATCCATGTGGCCTATTTTGAAGGGCACTTAAAATTCAATATTGGTACACAATTTATACTTAAAATATCAAAGGGAGGCAAAAGGCACTCATTTCGTGGAACAACCCAGTAGCAATTTACATATTCACTGTAGACAGCAACAGACCCATCCGTCATTAAGACATCATACTCAGTCAAGGAAATTATGACCACAGCTCATCTGTAAAGTGCCCAGTGGGGACAACTGTCATTGCAGCAGTGTTTTAGTGAGCCATCAACAGCATACTGTAGGGCTCTCTCTGGGTGTAGTGTAGGTGCATTGTTCCTCCTCCTCATCTCTTTCTTAGTCCACACCCTTCTGAACATACCTTAATGTGCTGTTAAAGTTGGATGGCAGGGCCTGGGAGGAGAGAAGAGAGTGAGAGAGAAAAAATAGAGCGAGAGAAAGTAGGAGAAAGTAGGATAACTATTTTAATTAGAGGTGAAGCAGGGGAGAGAAAGAGAGGACGATTGTGTGATAATGGCCCATTGCTGCCGAAAGAAGTAGTGTTTGACCTTTCACCGGATCCATCTTAAAGACAACCTGTCTCCTTCACAGTAATATCAGGTTTTCACTTTCTCACATGCTCAGCTTATGCTGGTATTCTAATGACACAAACTGGTCACCAAATAGTCTGTTTAAGATCATGCACAGTAGGCTACAAAACAGTATAGCTACAGATCATGACAAGTAACTTTCATGAATACATTTGGCCATACTCTTCCACCAGCAGCTGTTTCATTCAAGTTTGTAGCAATAAAAAAAAAAGTGTTTAAAAAAAAAAGTGCTTTATAGAATGACGGAGGGAAGGTGACAGTAGTTTAGTGAAATCACATAAAATACTTTCATATTATGGAGGCTATAGTGCACTGCCCAGGGATGGCCTCCTAATCACAACGGTGTTATAGCTGTGTGATACGTCCCTGCAGCAGAGATGGGTCTGAATAACACAATCTGTATATCCTTACACTGTCTTCCTTCTGTGGCTGGATTATCTGTTTTTCTCTAGAATAGTGTCACTATAACCATTAAGCCCCTGTATTGTAACGCACTCCCAACTAGTCTGACAGATATTCACCGACCTACTGTAACCATTAAGCCCCTGTATTGTAACGCACTCCCAACTAGTCTGACAGATATTCACCGACCTACTGTAACCATTAAGCCCCTGTATTGTAACACACTCCCAACGAGTCTGACAGATATTCACCGACCTACTGTAACCATTAAGCCCCTGTATTGTAACACACTCCCAACTAGTCTGACAGATATTCACCGACCTACTGTAACCATAATGTTTCTGTGCTAAGCACTTTATAGGGGCTCTGTAAAAGAGGTCTGTTTTATGCTTACATGTCTTTTTAATCTTCTTTTCCACTATGACCCGATAAAGACTTACTCATTATAATATCCTCAGAGAGAGAGAGAGAGAGAGAGGGAGACATCCTTAGTTTTAACTAAAGTAGAGCTGCAAAGTTCAGTGTTACCCTGCCAGATTACAGATGAATGGCTCTCTCAAAATGCCATCAGATTATCTCCCATATTTAGGATTTCTGTCATACCATCGGCGATGAGAGGCTATGTCATTGATGGTCTTTTTTTTTTTTACCAATATACTATTCTGCAGTTCAGTGCAGGTCAGCAGTATGTAGGTTATGTTTTGGCCTGAATTGTATGAAACAATAACCAGAGCAACATGAAGTTAAAACAGTGCCAGAGACCAGATTGGAAATGCAGCCAAAGAAAACGCTGTACACAGCATATTGAACAATCCCAAATCATATCAGCACAATTAAAATCCTGGCTAATCCCCAAAGCAATAAAATATATTCCTTCTGTAGAATCACTGAATGTTGGAAGTGATATTTTATATGAAAAGGGTTATTAGGTTACAGGGAATTAAGACCACACTGTCCTCTAAAATATGCCAAAAGCCAGGAGGTTAAAATGCAAACCATTTGTGTGTCGGAAATTGAGAGAGAGAGAGAGAGAGAGAGAGAGAGAGATGAACAGGAAGGAAAAGAAAATAAGAGGAAAGAAAGAAAGAGGAGATAGAGAGAAGAGAGCACAGGATGGCTTGCTGGTTCAGGATCCTGAGTGCTCAACTCGCCCACTCAGCCAGCCTCAGCAAACTACCACAAATATGAAGATGCATTGCCAACAAATTGTGTCTAAGATAAGGTTGAAAAATTCTGCTAACTTTCCCAAAATTCCAGATATTTTTTTCTACAGAAATCCTGGTTGTAAAATTCCAGAAATAAGAGAAGAATAAGCAAGAAATAAATTAACCAAAACTCTGAACCAGACATACTGTATACTGTAGAATATATCAAGTTAGGATTTCACCCTTAAATTATTTCATTCCACATCTCTAGAAATCCTAACTGGAGATATACTACAGTATACAGTGCGTCTGTCTCGAACCTTTGTGCATTTCATGCACTGATGTCAATGGAATTATTTCTGTGTGTTTATTTGAATCCTCATTTACTTTGGGTCCACACAAACACAATGTAAAACAAAATGAAGATAGAGGTGAGACAGTGAGACAGAGGCAGATTGTGTCTGACCTGATTGTTTGTGTCAGAGGTAGGGCTACTGTATATGAGTCCTCCCAGTCGCTCCGATTTCAGATGGGATTACTTAAAGATGCTTTCCCTGACCACATGCAAGACGGGCCACTCTCCGTGCGCCATGGCATGCTTCCAACTCTGACAGTGGGACAGCTGCACCAAACAGCTCACAGAAGAATAGCCCAGTAGAGAGTGGCCTGACATGCGACATATACACATTTAATGATTCGAGTTTTGTTCCATTAAATCATAATGGTGGATTGGTAATTGTTTCATTCTGAAGAATGTGAAATGTATAGGCATACTCTATGGAAAGTGAAGCTGTTTTTGAGTTGGAATAATGAAATCCACCATGTTGTGACTTCAGAGTTCTTTTCAACATTACAGTATGTGCATATGTGTTAGAGACATTCTAAATGTAGCTAGCACAAGGAGCTTTTGTGTTCCTTATGACATACAAACCAGACTGTGCTAGATTACCCAGACAGATGCCATACTGTGAGAGAGGTATGACTTTACTATAAGTCTCCTTGTCTATTCTCTTCTCTCTCAGTCTCTCTCTCTGTGCTGCTCTCTCTGTCAACCTTGAAATACCTGATTCACAGTGGATTTAAAAAGGAAACCATTGTTTGACTCTTTGTCCAGGTGCTCTTTTGTTTGCTTGACCTTACTGTTTGGAGTGGCATGACAACTGCCAAAGTACACAATGGGGGGAGACACAGTGGCCTTGGTGCATTCCTTACCCTACCAAGCATGACCTCATCCCCCACCACAACACTGTTCTGATTGGTATACACTTCACTGCAGCGAGCCAGCATTTTCTTGATGACTGTTTGTTTGGATCGTCTGATTTTGGAGAGGAATGGGAAACACAGCTTATTGTAGGTGTAGGCTACTCTGTCAATTTCTGGGGTACACGACTCATTGTAAGTTTACTCTGTGTTAGTTGCTGGTGTTTGTTTTGATGTACAACGCTTAAAATGTTTCTGTTTCTACTAAAATGACCTGTTCTCAACATTCCAAAGTCTCACGTTTTTTCTCTCTCCTGTCCAGTGGACCACTGTTCCATGTTTAGTCAAGCAGAGAAGGCACACACACTGCTTCTCCACCTCCCTCTGGAGTGCATGGAGAAACCAGCGGAGTATGGACGCTATCCAAACACACCAAACAGAGTGGTCCCAATAGCTATTTATATGGCACTAACTGCCATTTCTTATGAGTTAGACCATGAGGCCTTGGGCAGGCGTTTAAAGGGATCCCTGTTTTAAATCCCAACACTGATATGATCAATCTAAAAGATAAAACATGACTAAAATCATTCTGTTTTCATAACGCACCACCTATAAAGCAGCCAGCGAGGGAAGCCCTGTGAGTATATGGGCCTCTAGCATGGGAAGTGGAAACCCTTGGCTCGTAGAGAGAGAGTGTGAATGGGCTGTTTGGAGGAAAGAGGAGGGGAACACTAATGGAACACATTTGTCCTGTTATGTGTGGAAACCTGACACATGCTAGACTTTCCTATGTATAAAAGTCAGTCCAGGGCGGGCAGCATATGATCCTCTCTTTCTAAGCGAGGTGCAGGTGGTTCCTCTCTCTGTTTCTCTTCTCTTAGCCCACTCTGCTCTGAGGGGAATGGACTCCTTCAGAACAAAGGTCATTATTGTAATGCTGCTGAAACTGATACTGTGTTACATCTGTTCTGCACTTCATTCTTAAACTCACTAGATTTATAGCAATCAAGGGGGATAGTGGGCTTGATGTGGTAGAGACTGATCATGACCTGTGAATTACAATATCATACTTGGTGTATACAATGTGCGTAATGGTGAAAGCATGCAGGAGAGAGGAGAGGAGAGGAGAGGAGAGGAGAGGAGAGGAGAGGAGAGGAGAGGAGAGGAGAGGAGGAGAGAGTGAGACGGGGAGAGAGAGAGAGAGAGGAGAGGAGAAGAGCAGAGAGAGCAAGAGAAAAATAGGAAAACAAAAGAGCAAGGAGAAAGGGACAGAGTGAGGAAAGATAGATTGTGAGCGAAAGAGAGAGAAAGAATGAGGAAAGGCGAGAGGAGGAGAGGGGAGGAGGTCATGGGTCATAAATGCCTGTTGTCAATATCATACTTGGTGTATACAATGTGCGTAATGGTGAAAGCATGCATGAGAGGGGAGGAGAGGGGAGGAGAGGAGAGGAGAGGAGAGGAGAGGAGAGGAGAGGAGAAGAGAAGAGAAGAGAAGAGAAGAGAAGAGAAGAGAAGAGAAGAGAAGAGAAGAGAAGAGAAGAGAAGAGAGGAGAGGAGAGGAGAGGAGAGGAGAGGAGAGGAGAGGAGAGGAGAGGAGAGGAGAGGAGAGGAGAGGAGAGGAGAGGAGAGGAGAGGAGAGGAGAGGAGAGGAGAGGAGAGGAGAGGAGAGGAAGGCATGAACCCATCTCTAAAACAACTCATCTGACTGAACACTGTGGTATTCCAGCAATTGAAAGACTGCAACGCTGCACAGAGCCTGTCATTGTGTTCTGAACTGTGGAGTGATTAGAGGATCTGGTTGCCATAGCAAGGGGATGCTAGTCATGCGCTCACTGTCTGGGCAGTTGTTGTTGTGTGGTGTTTTTTGTTGTTGTTGCATGGAGACGTAATCGTATAAGGGGTTCCTTAATCCTTCTTGTATCCGTATCCAAAAGAACAATGTTGTATAATGCAAACAAGTAGCATTAAAGATAGCCCAGTATTTATTCTTCTTTTCATTTCTCTAAATGGAGCATATTTCATTTCCATTGTTCAGTTCATAATACAGCAACCGATCCTTTTCAATCATCTCCACTAGCACCAACCCAGTCTTAAGCCAGTCTTAGATATACATCATCCCTCCCACACAGTTAAGATGACACACGCTAGCACTTTAATGTATGCTAATTTCTCTTTTCGTGTTCATGTGCTCCTTGAGATTCTCTAAGGCACTGAATCTTAGGTCTCATTTCTGGAGTAGTGTTGAATAATGCCTCTGGCTCTGCGCCAGGAGGGCGCAGTAAGAGTGAGGGGTCTCTCAGCAGGCAGGGTGAAGGCCACGGCCCAGGGAGGGTCAAAGTAAGAGTGAGGGGTCTCTCAGCAGGCAGGGTGAAGGCCACGGCCCAGGGAGGGTCAGAGTAAGAGTGAGGGGTCTCTCAGCAGGCAGGGTGAAGGCCACGGCCCAGGGAGGGTCAGAGTAAGAGTGAGGGGTCTGTCAGCAGGCAGGGTGAAGGCCACGGCCCAGGGAGGGTCAGAGTAAGAGTGAGGGGTCTGTCAGCAGGCAGGGTGAAGGCCACGGCCCAGGGAGGGTCAGAGTAAGAGTGAGGGGTCTGTCAGCAGGCAGGGTGAAGGCCACGGCCCAGGGAGGGTCAGAGTAAGAGTGAGGGGTCTCTCAGCAGGCAGGGTGAAGGCCACGGCCCAGGGAGGGTCAGAGTAAGAGTGAGGAATCTCTCAGCAGGCAGGGTGAAGGCCACGGCCCAGGGAGGGTCAGAGTAAGAGTGAGGAATCTCTCAGCAGGCAGGGTGAAGGCCACGGCCCAGGGAGGGTCAGAGTAAGATTGAGGGGTCTCTCAGCAGGCAGGGTGAAGGCCACGGCCCAGGGAGGGTCAGAGTAAGAGTGAGGAATCTCTCAGCAGGCAGGGTGAAGGCCACGGCCCAGGGAGGGTCAGAGTAAGAGTGAGGAATCTCTCAGCAGGCAGGGTGAAGGCCACGGCCCAGGGAGGGTCAGAGTAAGAGTGAGGGGTCTCTCAGCAGGCAGGGTGAAGGCCACAGCCCAGGGAGGGTCAGAGTAAGAGTGAGGGGTCTCTCAGCAGGCAGGGTGAAGGCCACAGCCCAGGGAGGGTCAGAGTAAGAGTGAGGGGTCTCTCAGCAGACAGGGTGAAGGCCACGGCCCAGGGAGGGTCAGAGTAAGAGTGAGGGGTCTCTCAGCAGGTAGGGTGAAGGCCACAGCCCAGGTAGGGTCAGAGTAAGAGTGAGTGGTCTCTCAGCAGACAGGGTGAAGGCCACGGCCCAGGGAGGGTCAGAGTAAGAGTGAGGGGTCTCTCAGCAGGCAGGGTGAAGGCCACGGCCCAGGGAGGGTCAGAGTAAGAGTGAGGGGTCTCTCAGCAGGCAGGGTGAAGGCCACAGCCCAGGGAGGGTCAAAGTAAGAGTGAGGGGTCTCTCAGCAGGTAGGGTGAAGGCCACAGCCCAGGTAGGGTCAGAGTAAGAGTGAGGGGTCTCTCAGCAGGTAGGGTGAAGGCCACAGCCCAGGGAGGGTCAGAGTAAGAGTGAGGGGTCTCTCAGCAGGCAGGGTGAAGGCCACGGCCCAGGGAGGGTCAGAGTAAGAGTGAGGGGTCTCTCAGCAGACAGGGTGAAGGCCACGGCCCAGGGAGGGTCAGAGTAAGAGTGAGGGGTCTCTCAGCAGGCAGGGTGAAGGCCACGGCCCAGGGAGGGTCAGAGTTAGAGTGAGGGGTCTCTCAGCAGTCAGGGTGAAGGCCACGGCCCAGGGAGGGTCAGAGTAAGAGTGAGGGGTCTCTCAGCAGGCAGGTTGAAGGCCACGGCCCAGGGAGGGTCAGAGTAAGAGTGAGGGGTCTCTCAGCAGGCAGGATGAAGGCCACGGCCCAGGGAGGGTCAGAGTAAGAGTGAGTGGTCTCTCAGCAGGTATTGTGAAGGCCACAGCCCAGGGAGGGTCAGAGTAAGAGTGAGGGGTCTCTCAGCAGGCAGGGTGAAGGCCACGGCCCAGTGAGGGTCAGAGTAAGAGTGAGTGGTCTCTCAGCAGACAGGGTGAAGGCCACGGCCCAGGGAGGGTCAGAGTAAGAGTGAGGGGTCTCTCAGCAGGCAGGATGAAGGCCACGGCCCAGGGAGGGTCAGAGTAAGAGTGAGGGGTCTCTCAGCAGGTAGGGTGAAGGCCACAGCCCAGGGAGGGTCAGAGTAAGAGTGAGGGGTCTCTCAGCAGGCAGGGTGAAGGCCACGGCCCAGTGAGGGTCAGAGTAAGAGTGAGTGGTCTCTCAGCAGACAGGATGAAGGCCACGGCCCAGGGAGGGTCAGAGTAAGAGTGAGTGGTCTCTCAGCAGACAGGGTGAAGGCCACGGCCCAGGGAGGGTCAGAGTAAGAGTGAGGGGTCTCTCAGCAGGCAGGGTGAAGGCCACGGCCCAGGGAGGGTCAGAGTAAGAGTGAGGGGTCTCTCAGCAGTCAGGGTGAAGGCCACGGCCCAGGGAGGGTCAGAGTAAGAGTGAGGGGTCTCTCAGCAGGCAGGGTGAAGGCCACGGCCCAGGGAGGGTCAGAGTAAGAGTGAGGGGTCTCTCAGCAGGCAGGGTGAAGGCCACGGCCCAGGGAGGGTCAGAGTAAGATTGAGGGGTCCTCAGCAGGTAGGGTGAAGGCCACAGCCCAGGGAGGGCCAGCCGGTTAGTATTCCCCAGTTCAGTTCCCTGTCTCCGAGCTGGATAGAGTTTCACATAGGAGTCTGTATAGTGAGCACAGGTCTTAAACAGGAGGGTGAGTCAGGAAGTGAACAATAATTCAAAACAGTCCTCAACAAAAGGCCTTCAAATGGTTTAGAGCATATCATATATCAACCACGGGTTCGGTGTAAAATGTGCAGCAGCACACATTAGAAGCACAGTTGGTGGTGATAATGTCTCAGACCTCTGGCATATCTGTTTTAATGATGTTCAAGTACAGTATTCTAATGACAATAGTGAGTAAGGGTGAAATGTTGACAGCAAATGTGCTAACATTCCCAGAAACTACCACAGTTGAACTTATATGTAAGAACTGTCCTTACTACAGTCCAGTGATTCATGTAGATTTGAACACTGAACAGTGTGTCTATGCGATTTGCGCATTTCTGTCAAGCTGAGTAAAATTGTCGCCCTAGGCTGTACTTGATAAAGCAACATTCATATACAGGCCTTCCATACGGTCCCGTACACTCCAGCCTTGTTGTAGCTGGTTATCAGTATCAAAAGCAATTACTTTCATATACACAAGAGAGAGTATGTTACAGGTCAGCTGTTGTGAAAATAGTTTGTTGTCAGTTTTTATTAATTGGCAACAACACCATTGTGGCATGCAATATTCATCTCCCTTCACCATGATAG